>NC_134261.1:9271868-9276868 GCF_965152275.1 Natator depressus
CGGAGTTCGCATCCCGGCCACCGGGCCTGCACCGGGGGTGCGAGGGGACGACGGGGTCCCCGGAGGAAAAGAGCCGGAAAAGGGGGGGCTCGGGGGGGCCGGGGGCCGCCCCACCTGCCAACGTGCCCCTGTCCCCCCTCACAAGATCGGGTACAACGCGCAGATTGGTCCCCGAGGCTCATCTCTGGTTCTCACAGGTTCCGAAAAACCTGTTCTCAGAAATCTCCTCGCACCCGTCAAAATGAACTAGTCGAAAAATCCAACCGCCAATTTAGGGGGACCAATCTGAAATCCTATCCGACCTCCTGGTTCTCTCGGTCGGCCGAGGGCACTTTTGGCGACCCCATCCGGACTTCCGTGAGACTGCCGGCCATCAGGTCAACCCGTCACTTTGAATGGGGTTGACCTGATGGCCGAGCAGGGACTTAGACATTTTTTCAGCCTTTTCCTCGGGGTTGACCTGGTGTCCCGGGGGGACTTAGACATTTTTTTCAGCCTTTTCCTCCGGGTTGACCTGGTGTCCCGGGGGGACTTAGACATTTTTTCAGCCTTTTCCTCCGGGTTGACCTGGTGTCCCGGGGGGACTTAGACTTTTTTTCAGCCTTTTCCTCCGGGTTGACCTGGTGTCCCGGGGGGACTTAGACTTTTTTTCAGCCTTTTCCTCCGGGTTGACCTGGTGTCCCGGGGGGACTTAGACATTTTTTTCAGCCTTTTCCTCCGGGTTGACCTGGTGTCCCGGGGGGACTTAGACTTTTTTTCAGCCTTTTCCTCCGGGTTGACCTGGTGTCCCGGGGGGACTTAGACTTTTTTTCAGCCTTTTCCTCCGGGTTGACCTGGTGTCCCGGGGGGACTTAGACTTTTTTTCAGCCTTTTCCTCCGGGTTGACCTGGTGTCCCGGGGGGACTTAGACTTTTTTTCAGCCTTTTCCTCCGGGTTGACCTGGTGTCCCGGGGGGACTTAGACATTTTTTTCAGCCTTTTCCTCCGGGTTGACCTGGTGTCCCGGGGGGACTTAGACTTTTTTTCAGCCTTTTCCTCCGGGTTGACCTGGTGTCCCGGGGGGACTTAGACATTTTTTTCAGCCTTTTCCTCCGGGTTGACCTGGTGTCCCGGGGGGACTTAGACATTTTTTTCAGCCTTTTCCTCCGGGCTGACCTGGTGGCCGAGCGTCTCGCCGTCCGCGGCCGGAGCTAGAGATGCCCCCCCCCCCAGGCCAGCCTGCGAAGCCGCGGCCAGGATCGGGCCCCTGGAAGTCTGACTAAAAATTTTCACCGACCCCAAAAACGGTTAGGGGGGGCCTCATAAAGCCTCCGGAGCGAAAAAAAAAAAAACGGAAAAAAGGATCGGGCCCACCCGAGGCAGGGGAGTCAGTAAGGGAAAGGGGACGAGGCGGCCCGGAGCCGGGTGCCCGGAGCCGGGTGCCGGCGGCCAGGATCGGGCCCCTGGAAGTCTGAAAAATTTTTTTCACCGACCCCCAAAGTGGTATTGGGGGGGGCTCATAAAGCCTCCGGAGCGAAAAAAAAAAAAAACGGAAAAAAGGATCGGGCCCACCCGAGGCAGGGGAGTCAGTAAGGGAAAGGGGACGAGGCGGCCCGGAGCCGGGTGCCCGGAGCCGGGTGCCCGCGGCCAGGATCGGGCCCCTGGAAGTCTGAAAAAAATTTTTTCACCGACCCCCAAAGTGGTGTTGGGGGGGGCTCACGAAGCCTCCGGAGCGGAAAAAAAAAAACGGAAAAAAGGATCGGGCCCACCCGAGGCAGCGGAGTCAGTAAGGGAAAGGGGACGAGGCGGCCCGGAGCCGGGTGCCCGGAGCCGGGTGCCCGCGGCCAGGATCGGGCCCCTGGAAGTCTGAAAAAAAAATTTTCACCGACCCCCAAAGGGGTGTTGGGGGGGGGCTCATGAAGCCTCCGGAGCGAAAAAAAAAAACGGAAAAAAGGATCGGGCCCACCCGAGGCAGGGGAGTCAGTAAGGGAAAGGGGACGAGGCGGACCGGAGCCGAGTGCCTACGGCCATACCGGACGGAAGGCCCCCGATCCCGTCCGATCTCGGAAGGTAAACCGTCCCGGGCCTGGCTAGTACTTGGATGGGTGACCGCCTGGGAATCCCAGGTGCCGTAGGCAGCTTTTCCCGCTGCGAGCCAGCTCTCTCCTTTTCTGGGGAACAAGGGCAGGGTCGCCCTGCCAGGGGCCCTGGGGCTGAAGTCCCTGCCGGCCACCAGGTCAACCCGGAGCCTGCCCCTCTGCGGCCAGCAGGTCAACCCCATACCGGCAGGGGGTTGACCTGGTGGCCGGGAAGCAGAGCGGCCAGCAGGTCAACCCCATACATTCAGCGGGTTGACCTGGTGGACGGGAAGGAAAGCGGCCAGCAGGTCAACCCCATACTTTCAGCGGGTTGACCTGGTGGCCGGGAAGGAAAGCGGCCAGCAGGTCAACCCCATACATTCAGCGGGTTGACCTGGTGGCCGGGAAGGAAAGCGGCCAGCAGGTCAACCCCATACATTCAGCGGGTTGACCTGGTGGCCGGGAAGGAAAGCGGCCAGCAGGTCAACCCCATACATTCAGCGGGTTGACCTGGTGGCCGGGAAGGAAAGCGGCCAGCAGGTCAACCCCATACATTCAGCGGGTTGACCTGGTGGCCGGGAAGGAAAGCGGCCAGCAGGTCAACCCCATACATTCAGCGGGTTGACCTGGTGGCCCGAAAGCAAACCGGCCACCAGGTCAACCCGGAGCCTGCCCCCGCGGGCAGGGGCCAAGCGGACCCCCCTCCGCCCGGGCTTGCCCTGCTCCGAGCCGGGGCTTAATCCCCGTCCGGCCACCAGGTCAACCCGGAGCCTGCCCCTCTGCGGCCAGCAGGTCAACCCCATGCCGGCAGCGGGTTGACCTGGTGGCCGGGAAGGAAAGCGGCCACCAGGTCAACCCCATACTTTCAGCGGGTTGACCTGGTGGCCGGGAAGGAAAGCGGCCACCAGGTCAACCCCATACTTTCAGCGGGTTGACCTGGTGGCCGGGAAGGAAAGCGGCCAGCAGGTCAACCCCATACATTCAGCGGGTTGACCTGGTGGCCGGGAAGGAAAGCGGCCAGCAGGTCAACCCCATACATTCAGCGGGTTGACCTGGTGGCCGGGAAGGAAAGCGGCCAGCAGGTCAACCCCATACATTCAGCGGGTTGACCTGGTGGCCGGGAAGGAAAGCGGCCAGCAGGTCAACCCCATACATTCAGCGGGTTGACCTGGTGGCCGGGAAGGAAAGCGGCCAGCAGGTCAACCCCATACATTCAGCGGGTTGACCTGGTGGCCGGGAAGGAAAGCGGCCAGCAGGTCAACCCCATACATTCAGCGGGTTGACCTGGTGGCCGGGAAGAAAAGCGGCCAGCAGGTCAACCCCATACATTCAGCGGGTTGACCTGGTGGCCGGGAAGGAAAGCGGCCAGCAGGTCAACCCCATACATTCAGCGGGTTGACCTGGTGGCCGGGAAGGAAAGCGGCCAGCAGGTCAACCCCATACATTCAGCGGGTTGACCTGGTGGCCGGGAAGAAAAGCGGCCAGCAGGTCAACCCCATACATTCAGCGGGTTGACCTGGTGGCCGGGAAGGAAAGCGGCCAGCAGGTCAACCCCATACATTCAGCGGGTTGACCTGGTGGCCGGGAAGGAAAGCGGCCACCAGGTCAACCCCATACAGGCAGCGGGTTGACCTGGTGGCCCGAAAGCAAACCGGCCACCAGGTCAACCCGGAGCCTGCCCCCGCGGGCAGGGGCCGGCATACCCCCGTCCGTCCGGGGTCGCCCTGCCCCGGGCTCCGGGCTTAAGTCCCGAGCGGCCACCAGGTCAACCCGGAGCCTGCCCCCGCGGGCAGGGGCCGGCGGACCCCCGTCCGTCCGGGGTCGCCCTGCCCCGGGCTCCGGGCTTATTCCCCGTCCGGCCACCAGGTCAACCCGGAGCCTGCCCCCGCGGGCAGGGGCCAGGCGGAGCCCCGTCCGTCCGGGGTCGCCCTGCCCCGGGCTCCGGGCTTAAGTCCCGAGCGGCCACCAGGTCAACCCGGAGCCAGCCCCCGCGGGCAGGGGCCGGCGGAGCCCCGTCCGTCCGGGGTCGCCCTGCCCCGGGCTCCGGGCTTAATTCCCGTCCGGCCACCAGGTCAACCCGGAGCCTGCCCCCGCGGGCAGGGGCCAGGCGGACCCCCGTCTGTCCGGGGTCGCCCTGCCCCGGGCTCCGGGCTTAATTCTCCTCCGGCCACCAGGTCAACCCGGAGCCTGCCCCCGCGGGCAGGGGCCAGGCGGACCCCCGTCCGTCCGGGGTCGCCCTGCCCCGGGCTCCGGGCTTAATTCTCCTCCGGCCACCAGGTCAACCCGGAGCCTGCCCCCGCGGGCAGGGGCCGGCGGAGCCCCGTCCGTCCGGGGTCGCCCTGCCCCGGGCTCCGGGCTTAATTCCCGTCCGGCCACCAGGTCAACCCGGAGCCTGCCCCCGCGGGCAGGGGCCAGGCGGACCCCCGTCTGTCCGGGGTCGCCCTGCCCCGGGCTCCGGGCTTAATTCTCCTCCGGCCACCAGGTCAACCCGGAGCCTGCCCCCGCGGGCAGGGGCCAGGCGGACCCCCGTCCGTCCGCGGTCGCCCTGCCCCGGGCTCCGGGCTTAATTCTCCTCCGGCCACCAGGTCAACCCGGAGCCTGCCCCCGCGGGCAGGGGCCGGCATACCCCCGTCCGTCCGGGGTCGCCCTGCCCCGGGCTCCGGGCTTAATTCCCGTCCGGCCACCAGGTCAACCCGGAGCCTGCCCCCGCGGGCAGGGGCCAGGCGGACCCCCGTCCGTCCGGGGTCGCCCTGCCCCGGGCTCCGGGCTTAATTCTCCTCCGGCCACCAGGTCAACCCGGAGCCTGCCCCCGCGGGCAGGGGCCGGCATACCCCCGTCCGTCCGGGGTCGCCCTGCCCCGGGCTCCGGGCTTAATTCCCGTCCGGCCACCAGGTCAACCCGGAGCCTGCCCCCGCGGGCAGGGGCCAGGCGGACCCCCGTCCGT
>NC_134261.1:9289368-9291868 GCF_965152275.1 Natator depressus
GTGGTGTTGGGGGGGGCTCACGAAGCCTCCGGAGCGGAAAAAAAAAAACGGAAAAAAGGATCGGGCCCACCCGAGGCAGCGGAGTCAGTAAGGGAAAGGGGACGAGGCGGCCCGGAGCCGGGTGCCCGGAGCCGGGTGCCCGCGGCCAGGATCGGGCCCCTGGAAGTCTGAAAAAAAAATTTTCACCGACCCCCAAAGGGGTGTTGGGGGGGGGCTCATGAAGCCTCCGGAGCGAAAAAAAAAAACGGAAAAAAGGATCGGGCCCACCCGAGGCAGGGGAGTCAGTAAGGGAAAGGGGACGAGGCGGACCGGAGCCGAGTGCCTACGGCCATACCGGACGGAAGGCCCCCGATCCCGTCCGATCTCGGAAGGTAAACCGTCCCGGGCCTGGCTAGTACTTGGATGGGTGACCGCCTGGGAATCCCAGGTGCCGTAGGCAGCTTTTCCCGCTGCGAGCCAGCTCTCTCCTTTTCTGGGGAACAAGGGCAGGGTCGCCCTGCCAGGGGCCCTGGGGCTGAAGTCCCTGCCGGCCACCAGGTCAACCCGGAGCCTGCCCCTCTGCGGCCAGCAGGTCAACCCCATACCGGCAGGGGGTTGACCTGGTGGCCGGGAAGCAGAGCGGCCAGCAGGTCAACCCCATACATTCAGCGGGTTGACCTGGTGGACGGGAAGGAAAGCGGCCAGCAGGTCAACCCCATACTTTCAGCGGGTTGACCTGGTGGCCGGGAAGGAAAGCGGCCAGCAGGTCAACCCCATACATTCAGCGGGTTGACCTGGTGGCCGGGAAGGAAAGCGGCCAGCAGGTCAACCCCATACATTCAGCGGGTTGACCTGGTGGCCGGGAAGGAAAGCGGCCAGCAGGTCAACCCCATACATTCAGCGGGTTGACCTGGTGGCCGGGAAGGAAAGCGGCCAGCAGGTCAACCCCATACATTCAGCGGGTTGACCTGGTGGCCGGGAAGGAAAGCGGCCAGCAGGTCAACCCCATACATTCAGCGGGTTGACCTGGTGGCCCGAAAGCAAACCGGCCACCAGGTCAACCCGGAGCCTGCCCCCGCGGGCAGGGGCCAAGCGGACCCCCCTCCGCCCGGGCTTGCCCTGCTCCGAGCCGGGGCTTAATCCCCGTCCGGCCACCAGGTCAACCCGGAGCCTGCCCCTCTGCGGCCAGCAGGTCAACCCCATGCCGGCAGCGGGTTGACCTGGTGGCCGGGAAGGAAAGCGGCCACCAGGTCAACCCCATACTTTCAGCGGGTTGACCTGGTGGCCGGGAAGGAAAGCGGCCACCAGGTCAACCCCATACTTTCAGCGGGTTGACCTGGTGGCCGGGAAGGAAAGCGGCCAGCAGGTCAACCCCATACATTCAGCGGGTTGACCTGGTGGCCGGGAAGGAAAGCGGCCAGCAGGTCAACCCCATACATTCAGCGGGTTGACCTGGTGGCCGGGAAGGAAAGCGGCCAGCAGGTCAACCCCATACATTCAGCGGGTTGACCTGGTGGCCGGGAAGGAAAGCGGCCAGCAGGTCAACCCCATACATTCAGCGGGTTGACCTGGTGGCCGGGAAGGAAAGCGGCCAGCAGGTCAACCCCATACATTCAGCGGGTTGACCTGGTGGCCGGGAAGGAAAGCGGCCAGCAGGTCAACCCCATACATTCAGCGGGTTGACCTGGTGGCCGGGAAGGAAAGCGGCCAGCAGGTCAACCCCATACATTCAGCGGGTTGACCTGGTGGCCGGGAAGAAAAGCGGCCAGCAGGTCAACCCCATACATTCAGCGGGTTGACCTGGTGGCCGGGAAGGAAAGCGGCCAGCAGGTCAACCCCATACATTCAGCGGGTTGACCTGGTGGCCGGGAAGGAAAGCGGCCACCAGGTCAACCCCATACAGGCAGCGGGTTGACCTGGTGGCCCGAAAGCAAACCGGCCACCAGGTCAACCCGGAGCCTGCCCCCGCGGGCAGGGGCCGGCATACCCCCGTCCGTCCGGGGTCGCCCTGCCCCGGGCTCCGGGCTTAAGTCCCGAGCGGCCACCAGGTCAACCCGGAGCCTGCCCCCGCGGGCAGGGGCCGGCGGACCCCCGTCCGTCCGGGGTCGCCCTGCCCCGGGCTCCGGGCTTATTCCCCGTCCGGCCACCAGGTCAACCCGGAGCCTGCCCCCGCGGGCAGGGGCCAGGCGGAGCCCCGTCCGTCCGGGGTCGCCCTGCCCCGGGCTCCGGGCTTAAGTCCCGAGCGGCCACCAGGTCAACCCGGAGCCAGCCCCCGCGGGCAGGGGCCGGCGGAGCCCCGTCCGTCCGGGGTCGCCCTGCCCCGGGCTCCGGGCTTAATTCCCGTCCGGCCACCAGGTCAACCCGGAGCCTGCCCCCGCGGGCAGGGGCCAGGCGGACCCCCGTCTGTCCGGGGTCGCCCTGCCCCGGGCTCCGGGCTTAATTCTCCTCCGGCCACCAGGTCAACCCGGAGCCTGCCCCCGCGGGCAGGGGCCAGGCGGACCCCCGTCCGTCCGGGGTCGCC
>NC_134261.1:9304368-9306868 GCF_965152275.1 Natator depressus
CCTTTTCCTCCGGGTTGACCTGGTGTCCCGGGGGGACTTAGACTTTTTTTCAGCCTTTTCCTCCGGGTTGACCTGGTGTCCCGGGGGGACTTAGACATTTTTTTCAGCCTTTTCCTCCGGGTTGACCTGGTGTCCCGGGGGGACTTAGACTTTTTTTCAGCCTTTTCCTCCGGGTTGACCTGGTGTCCCGGGGGGACTTAGACATTTTTTTCAGCCTTTTCCTCCGGGTTGACCTGGTGTCCCGGGGGGACTTAGACATTTTTTTCAGCCTTTTCCTCCGGGCTGACCTGGTGGCCGAGCGTCTCGCCGTCCGCGGCCGGAGCTAGAGATGCCCCCCCCCCCAGGCCAGCCTGCGAAGCCGCGGCCAGGATCGGGCCCCTGGAAGTCTGACTAAAAATTTTCACCGACCCCAAAAACGGTTAGGGGGGGCCTCATAAAGCCTCCGGAGCGAAAAAAAAAAAAACGGAAAAAAGGATCGGGCCCACCCGAGGCAGGGGAGTCAGTAAGGGAAAGGGGACGAGGCGGCCCGGAGCCGGGTGCCCGGAGCCGGGTGCCGGCGGCCAGGATCGGGCCCCTGGAAGTCTGAAAAATTTTTTTCACCGACCCCCAAAGTGGTATTGGGGGGGGCTCATAAAGCCTCCGGAGCGAAAAAAAAAAAAAACGGAAAAAAGGATCGGGCCCACCCGAGGCAGGGGAGTCAGTAAGGGAAAGGGGACGAGGCGGCCCGGAGCCGGGTGCCCGGAGCCGGGTGCCCGCGGCCAGGATCGGGCCCCTGGAAGTCTGAAAAAAATTTTTTCACCGACCCCCAAAGTGGTGTTGGGGGGGGCTCACGAAGCCTCCGGAGCGGAAAAAAAAAAACGGAAAAAAGGATCGGGCCCACCCGAGGCAGCGGAGTCAGTAAGGGAAAGGGGACGAGGCGGCCCGGAGCCGGGTGCCCGGAGCCGGGTGCCCGCGGCCAGGATCGGGCCCCTGGAAGTCTGAAAAAAAAATTTTCACCGACCCCCAAAGGGGTGTTGGGGGGGGGCTCATGAAGCCTCCGGAGCGAAAAAAAAAAACGGAAAAAAGGATCGGGCCCACCCGAGGCAGGGGAGTCAGTAAGGGAAAGGGGACGAGGCGGACCGGAGCCGAGTGCCTACGGCCATACCGGACGGAAGGCCCCCGATCCCGTCCGATCTCGGAAGGTAAACCGTCCCGGGCCTGGCTAGTACTTGGATGGGTGACCGCCTGGGAATCCCAGGTGCCGTAGGCAGCTTTTCCCGCTGCGAGCCAGCTCTCTCCTTTTCTGGGGAACAAGGGCAGGGTCGCCCTGCCAGGGGCCCTGGGGCTGAAGTCCCTGCCGGCCACCAGGTCAACCCGGAGCCTGCCCCTCTGCGGCCAGCAGGTCAACCCCATACCGGCAGGGGGTTGACCTGGTGGCCGGGAAGCAGAGCGGCCAGCAGGTCAACCCCATACATTCAGCGGGTTGACCTGGTGGACGGGAAGGAAAGCGGCCAGCAGGTCAACCCCATACTTTCAGCGGGTTGACCTGGTGGCCGGGAAGGAAAGCGGCCAGCAGGTCAACCCCATACATTCAGCGGGTTGACCTGGTGGCCGGGAAGGAAAGCGGCCAGCAGGTCAACCCCATACATTCAGCGGGTTGACCTGGTGGCCGGGAAGGAAAGCGGCCAGCAGGTCAACCCCATACATTCAGCGGGTTGACCTGGTGGCCGGGAAGGAAAGCGGCCAGCAGGTCAACCCCATACATTCAGCGGGTTGACCTGGTGGCCGGGAAGGAAAGCGGCCAGCAGGTCAACCCCATACATTCAGCGGGTTGACCTGGTGGCCCGAAAGCAAACCGGCCACCAGGTCAACCCGGAGCCTGCCCCCGCGGGCAGGGGCCAAGCGGACCCCCCTCCGCCCGGGCTTGCCCTGCTCCGAGCCGGGGCTTAATCCCCGTCCGGCCACCAGGTCAACCCGGAGCCTGCCCCTCTGCGGCCAGCAGGTCAACCCCATGCCGGCAGCGGGTTGACCTGGTGGCCGGGAAGGAAAGCGGCCACCAGGTCAACCCCATACTTTCAGCGGGTTGACCTGGTGGCCGGGAAGGAAAGCGGCCACCAGGTCAACCCCATACTTTCAGCGGGTTGACCTGGTGGCCGGGAAGGAAAGCGGCCAGCAGGTCAACCCCATACATTCAGCGGGTTGACCTGGTGGCCGGGAAGGAAAGCGGCCAGCAGGTCAACCCCATACATTCAGCGGGTTGACCTGGTGGCCGGGAAGGAAAGCGGCCAGCAGGTCAACCCCATACATTCAGCGGGTTGACCTGGTGGCCGGGAAGGAAAGCGGCCAGCAGGTCAACCCCATACATTCAGCGGGTTGACCTGGTGGCCGGGAAGGAAAGCGGCCAGCAGGTCAACCCCATACATTCAGCGGGTTGACCTGGTGGCCGGGAAGGAAAGCGGCCAGCAGGTCAACCCCATACATTCAGCGGGTTGACCTGGTGGCCGGGAAGGAAAGCGGCCAG
>NC_134261.1:9319368-9324368 GCF_965152275.1 Natator depressus
CGGCTCCCTGGGTTTTCAGACCCCTGGGTGGGCTGCCGGAGCCGCTCGACCTCGCAGGGCGGAGATCTCGGCCGGCTGGCCCCACGGCGCGGAGGGCCGGGCACGCGCCCGGGCCCCCCCCCAAAGGAGGAAAGTCCCAATCGGCCCCAGGATCCGGGGACGCGAAGAGGAAGAGGGACCCGATCCGCCTGAACGCCAGACGCCCCCTGCGGTCGGGGGCGCCGGCCCGCGAAGGACCCTTCCCGTCGCGAACGTGAGCGCCACATCGATCGGAAGGCGAGAGAGGAGCGGGCCCCCCCTCCCTCCGGGGGGCGCCGACAGTCGGAGTTCGCATCCCGGCCACCGGGCCTGCACCGGGGGTGCGAGGGGACGACGGGGTCCCCGGAGGAAAAGAGCCGGAAAAGGGGGGGCTCGGGGGGGCCGGGGGCCGCCCCACCTGCCAACGTGCCCCTGTCCCCCCTCACAAGATCGGGTACAACGCGCAGATTGGTCCCCGAGGCTCATCTCTGGTTCTCACAGGTTCCGAAAAACCTGTTCTCAGAAATCTCCTCGCACCCGTCAAAATGAACTAGTCGAAAAATCCAACCGCCAATTTAGGGGGACCAATCTGAAATCCTATCCGACCTCCTGGTTCTCTCGGTCGGCCGAGGGCACTTTTGGCGACCCCATCCGGACTTCCGTGAGACTGCCGGCCATCAGGTCAACCCGTCACTTTGAATGGGGTTGACCTGATGGCCGAGCAGGGACTTAGACATTTTTTCAGCCTTTTCCTCGGGGTTGACCTGGTGTCCCGGGGGGACTTAGACATTTTTTTCAGCCTTTTCCTCCGGGTTGACCTGGTGTCCCGGGGGGACTTAGACATTTTTTCAGCCTTTTCCTCCGGGTTGACCTGGTGTCCCGGGGGGACTTAGACTTTTTTTCAGCCTTTTCCTCCGGGTTGACCTGGTGTCCCGGGGGGACTTAGACTTTTTTTCAGCCTTTTCCTCCGGGTTGACCTGGTGTCCCGGGGGGACTTAGACATTTTTTTCAGCCTTTTCCTCCGGGTTGACCTGGTGTCCCGGGGGGACTTAGACTTTTTTTCAGCCTTTTCCTCCGGGTTGACCTGGTGTCCCGGGGGGACTTAGACTTTTTTTCAGCCTTTTCCTCCGGGTTGACCTGGTGTCCCGGGGGGACTTAGACTTTTTTTCAGCCTTTTCCTCCGGGTTGACCTGGTGTCCCGGGGGGACTTAGACTTTTTTTCAGCCTTTTCCTCCGGGTTGACCTGGTGTCCCGGGGGGACTTAGACATTTTTTTCAGCCTTTTCCTCCGGGTTGACCTGGTGTCCCGGGGGGACTTAGACTTTTTTTCAGCCTTTTCCTCCGGGTTGACCTGGTGTCCCGGGGGGACTTAGACATTTTTTTCAGCCTTTTCCTCCGGGTTGACCTGGTGTCCCGGGGGGACTTAGACATTTTTTTCAGCCTTTTCCTCCGGGCTGACCTGGTGGCCGAGCGTCTCGCCGTCCGCGGCCGGAGCTAGAGATGCCCCCCCCCCCAGGCCAGCCTGCGAAGCCGCGGCCAGGATCGGGCCCCTGGAAGTCTGACTAAAAATTTTCACCGACCCCAAAAACGGTTAGGGGGGGCCTCATAAAGCCTCCGGAGCGAAAAAAAAAAAAACGGAAAAAAGGATCGGGCCCACCCGAGGCAGGGGAGTCAGTAAGGGAAAGGGGACGAGGCGGCCCGGAGCCGGGTGCCCGGAGCCGGGTGCCGGCGGCCAGGATCGGGCCCCTGGAAGTCTGAAAAATTTTTTTCACCGACCCCCAAAGTGGTATTGGGGGGGGCTCATAAAGCCTCCGGAGCGAAAAAAAAAAAAAACGGAAAAAAGGATCGGGCCCACCCGAGGCAGGGGAGTCAGTAAGGGAAAGGGGACGAGGCGGCCCGGAGCCGGGTGCCCGGAGCCGGGTGCCCGCGGCCAGGATCGGGCCCCTGGAAGTCTGAAAAAAATTTTTTCACCGACCCCCAAAGTGGTGTTGGGGGGGGCTCACGAAGCCTCCGGAGCGGAAAAAAAAAAACGGAAAAAAGGATCGGGCCCACCCGAGGCAGCGGAGTCAGTAAGGGAAAGGGGACGAGGCGGCCCGGAGCCGGGTGCCCGGAGCCGGGTGCCCGCGGCCAGGATCGGGCCCCTGGAAGTCTGAAAAAAAAATTTTCACCGACCCCCAAAGGGGTGTTGGGGGGGGGCTCATGAAGCCTCCGGAGCGAAAAAAAAAAACGGAAAAAAGGATCGGGCCCACCCGAGGCAGGGGAGTCAGTAAGGGAAAGGGGACGAGGCGGACCGGAGCCGAGTGCCTACGGCCATACCGGACGGAAGGCCCCCGATCCCGTCCGATCTCGGAAGGTAAACCGTCCCGGGCCTGGCTAGTACTTGGATGGGTGACCGCCTGGGAATCCCAGGTGCCGTAGGCAGCTTTTCCCGCTGCGAGCCAGCTCTCTCCTTTTCTGGGGAACAAGGGCAGGGTCGCCCTGCCAGGGGCCCTGGGGCTGAAGTCCCTGCCGGCCACCAGGTCAACCCGGAGCCTGCCCCTCTGCGGCCAGCAGGTCAACCCCATACCGGCAGGGGGTTGACCTGGTGGCCGGGAAGCAGAGCGGCCAGCAGGTCAACCCCATACATTCAGCGGGTTGACCTGGTGGACGGGAAGGAAAGCGGCCAGCAGGTCAACCCCATACTTTCAGCGGGTTGACCTGGTGGCCGGGAAGGAAAGCGGCCAGCAGGTCAACCCCATACATTCAGCGGGTTGACCTGGTGGCCGGGAAGGAAAGCGGCCAGCAGGTCAACCCCATACATTCAGCGGGTTGACCTGGTGGCCGGGAAGGAAAGCGGCCAGCAGGTCAACCCCATACATTCAGCGGGTTGACCTGGTGGCCGGGAAGGAAAGCGGCCAGCAGGTCAACCCCATACATTCAGCGGGTTGACCTGGTGGCCGGGAAGGAAAGCGGCCAGCAGGTCAACCCCATACATTCAGCGGGTTGACCTGGTGGCCCGAAAGCAAACCGGCCACCAGGTCAACCCGGAGCCTGCCCCCGCGGGCAGGGGCCAAGCGGACCCCCCTCCGCCCGGGCTTGCCCTGCTCCGAGCCGGGGCTTAATCCCCGTCCGGCCACCAGGTCAACCCGGAGCCTGCCCCTCTGCGGCCAGCAGGTCAACCCCATGCCGGCAGCGGGTTGACCTGGTGGCCGGGAAGGAAAGCGGCCACCAGGTCAACCCCATACTTTCAGCGGGTTGACCTGGTGGCCGGGAAGGAAAGCGGCCACCAGGTCAACCCCATACTTTCAGCGGGTTGACCTGGTGGCCGGGAAGGAAAGCGGCCAGCAGGTCAACCCCATACATTCAGCGGGTTGACCTGGTGGCCGGGAAGGAAAGCGGCCAGCAGGTCAACCCCATACATTCAGCGGGTTGACCTGGTGGCCGGGAAGGAAAGCGGCCAGCAGGTCAACCCCATACATTCAGCGGGTTGACCTGGTGGCCGGGAAGGAAAGCGGCCAGCAGGTCAACCCCATACATTCAGCGGGTTGACCTGGTGGCCGGGAAGGAAAGCGGCCAGCAGGTCAACCCCATACATTCAGCGGGTTGACCTGGTGGCCGGGAAGGAAAGCGGCCAGCAGGTCAACCCCATACATTCAGCGGGTTGACCTGGTGGCCGGGAAGGAAAGCGGCCAGCAGGTCAACCCCATACATTCAGCGGGTTGACCTGGTGGCCGGGAAGAAAAGCGGCCAGCAGGTCAACCCCATACATTCAGCGGGTTGACCTGGTGGCCGGGAAGGAAAGCGGCCAGCAGGTCAACCCCATACATTCAGCGGGTTGACCTGGTGGCCGGGAAGGAAAGCGGCCAGCAGGTCAACCCCATACATTCAGCGGGTTGACCTGGTGGCCGGGAAGAAAAGCGGCCAGCAGGTCAACCCCATACATTCAGCGGGTTGACCTGGTGGCCGGGAAGGAAAGCGGCCAGCAGGTCAACCCCATACATTCAGCGGGTTGACCTGGTGGCCGGGAAGGAAAGCGGCCACCAGGTCAACCCCATACAGGCAGCGGGTTGACCTGGTGGCCCGAAAGCAAACCGGCCACCAGGTCAACCCGGAGCCTGCCCCCGCGGGCAGGGGCCGGCATACCCCCGTCCGTCCGGGGTCGCCCTGCCCCGGGCTCCGGGCTTAAGTCCCGAGCGGCCACCAGGTCAACCCGGAGCCTGCCCCCGCGGGCAGGGGCCGGCGGACCCCCGTCCGTCCGGGGTCGCCCTGCCCCGGGCTCCGGGCTTATTCCCCGTCCGGCCACCAGGTCAACCCGGAGCCTGCCCCCGCGGGCAGGGGCCAGGCGGAGCCCCGTCCGTCCGGGGTCGCCCTGCCCCGGGCTCCGGGCTTAAGTCCCGAGCGGCCACCAGGTCAACCCGGAGCCAGCCCCCGCGGGCAGGGGCCGGCGGAGCCCCGTCCGTCCGGGGTCGCCCTGCCCCGGGCTCCGGGCTTAATTCCCGTCCGGCCACCAGGTCAACCCGGAGCCTGCCCCCGCGGGCAGGGGCCAGGCGGACCCCCGTCTGTCCGGGGTCGCCCTGCCCCGGGCTCCGGGCTTAATTCTCCTCCGGCCACCAGGTCAACCCGGAGCCTGCCCCCGCGGGCAGGGGCCAGGCGGACCCCCGTCCGTCCGGGGTCGCCCTGCCCCGGGCTCCGGGCTTAATTCTCCTCCGGCCACCAGGTCAACCCGGAGCCTGCCCCCGCGGGCAGGGGCCGGCGGAGCCCCGTCCGTCCGGGGTCGCCCTGCCCCGGGCTCCGGGCTTAATTCCCGTCCGGCCACCAGGTCAACCCGGAGCCTGCCCCCGCGGGCAGGGGCCGGCGGAGCCCCGTCCGTCCGGGGTCGCCCTGCCCCGGGCTCCGGGCTTAATTCTCCTCCGGCCACCAGGTCAACCCGGAGCCTGCCCCCGCGGGCAGGGGCCAGGCGGACCCCCGTCCGTCCGGGGTCGCCCTGCCCCGGGCTCCGGGCTT
>NC_134261.1:9336868-9339368 GCF_965152275.1 Natator depressus
GGGTGCCCGCGGCCAGGATCGGGCCCCTGGAAGTCTGAAAAAAAAATTTTCACCGACCCCCAAAGGGGTGTTGGGGGGGGGCTCATGAAGCCTCCGGAGCGAAAAAAAAAAACGGAAAAAAGGATCGGGCCCACCCGAGGCAGGGGAGTCAGTAAGGGAAAGGGGACGAGGCGGACCGGAGCCGAGTGCCTACGGCCATACCGGACGGAAGGCCCCCGATCCCGTCCGATCTCGGAAGGTAAACCGTCCCGGGCCTGGCTAGTACTTGGATGGGTGACCGCCTGGGAATCCCAGGTGCCGTAGGCAGCTTTTCCCGCTGCGAGCCAGCTCTCTCCTTTTCTGGGGAACAAGGGCAGGGTCGCCCTGCCAGGGGCCCTGGGGCTGAAGTCCCTGCCGGCCACCAGGTCAACCCGGAGCCTGCCCCTCTGCGGCCAGCAGGTCAACCCCATACCGGCAGGGGGTTGACCTGGTGGCCGGGAAGCAGAGCGGCCAGCAGGTCAACCCCATACATTCAGCGGGTTGACCTGGTGGACGGGAAGGAAAGCGGCCAGCAGGTCAACCCCATACTTTCAGCGGGTTGACCTGGTGGCCGGGAAGGAAAGCGGCCAGCAGGTCAACCCCATACATTCAGCGGGTTGACCTGGTGGCCGGGAAGGAAAGCGGCCAGCAGGTCAACCCCATACATTCAGCGGGTTGACCTGGTGGCCGGGAAGGAAAGCGGCCAGCAGGTCAACCCCATACATTCAGCGGGTTGACCTGGTGGCCGGGAAGGAAAGCGGCCAGCAGGTCAACCCCATACATTCAGCGGGTTGACCTGGTGGCCGGGAAGGAAAGCGGCCAGCAGGTCAACCCCATACATTCAGCGGGTTGACCTGGTGGCCCGAAAGCAAACCGGCCACCAGGTCAACCCGGAGCCTGCCCCCGCGGGCAGGGGCCAAGCCGGACCCCCCTCCGCCCGGGCTTGCCCTGCTCCGAGCCGGGGCTTAATCCCCGTCCGGCCACCAGGTCAACCCGGAGCCTGCCCCTCTGCGGCCAGCAGGTCAACCCCATGCCGGCAGCGGGTTGACCTGGTGGCCGGGAAGGAAAGCGGCCACCAGGTCAACCCCATACTTTCAGCGGGTTGACCTGGTGGCCGGGAAGGAAAGCGGCCACCAGGTCAACCCCATACTTTCAGCGGGTTGACCTGGTGGCCGGGAAGGAAAGCGGCCAGCAGGTCAACCCCATACATTCAGCGGGTTGACCTGGTGGCCGGGAAGGAAAGCGGCCAGCAGGTCAACCCCATACATTCAGCGGGTTGACCTGGTGGCCGGGAAGGAAAGCGGCCAGCAGGTCAACCCCATACATTCAGCGGGTTGACCTGGTGGCCGGGAAGGAAAGCGGCCAGCAGGTCAACCCCATACATTCAGCGGGTTGACCTGGTGGCCGGGAAGGAAAGCGGCCAGCAGGTCAACCCCATACATTCAGCGGGTTGACCTGGTGGCCGGGAAGGAAAGCGGCCAGCAGGTCAACCCCATACATTCAGCGGGTTGACCTGGTGGCCGGGAAGAAAAGCGGCCAGCAGGTCAACCCCATACATTCAGCGGGTTGACCTGGTGGCCGGGAAGGAAAGCGGCCAGCAGGTCAACCCCATACATTCAGCGGGTTGACCTGGTGGCCGGGAAGGAAAGCGGCCAGCAGGTCAACCCCATACATTCAGCGGGTTGACCTGGTGGCCGGGAAGAAAAGCGGCCAGCAGGTCAACCCCATACATTCAGCGGGTTGACCTGGTGGCCGGGAAGGAAAGCGGCCAGCAGGTCAACCCCATACATTCAGCGGGTTGACCTGGTGGCCGGGAAGGAAAGCGGCCACCAGGTCAACCCCATACAGGCAGCGGGTTGACCTGGTGGCCCGAAAGCAAACCGGCCACCAGGTCAACCCGGAGCCTGCCCCCGCGGGCAGGGGCCGGCATACCCCCGTCCGTCCGGGGTCGCCCTGCCCCGGGCTCCGGGCTTAAGTCCCGAGCGGCCACCAGGTCAACCCGGAGCCTGCCCCCGCGGGCAGGGGCCGGCGGACCCCCGTCCGTCCGGGGTCGCCCTGCCCCGGGCTCCGGGCTTATTCCCCGTCCGGCCACCAGGTCAACCCGGAGCCTGCCCCCGCGGGCAGGGGCCAGGCGGAGCCCCGTCCGTCCGGGGTCGCCCTGCCCCGGGCTCCGGGCTTAAGTCCCGAGCGGCCACCAGGTCAACCCGGAGCCAGCCCCCGCGGGCAGGGGCCGGCGGAGCCCCGTCCGTCCGGGGTCGCCCTGCCCCGGGCTCCGGGCTTAATTCCCGTCCGGCCACCAGGTCAACCCGGAGCCTGCCCCCGCGGGCAGGGGCCAGGCGGACCCCCGTCTGTCCGGGGTCGCCCTGCCCCGGGCTCCGGGCTTAATTCTCCTCCGGCCACCAGGTCAACCCGGAGCCTGCCCCCGCGGGCAGGGGCCAGGCGGACCCCCGTCCGTCCGGGGTCGCCCTGCCCCGGGCTCCGG
>NC_134261.1:9351868-9354368 GCF_965152275.1 Natator depressus
CGGGTGCCCGCGGCCAGGATCGGGCCCCTGGAAGTCTGAAAAAAATTTTTTCACCGACCCCCAAAGTGGTGTTGGGGGGGGCTCACGAAGCCTCCGGAGCGGAAAAAAAAAAACGGAAAAAAGGATCGGGCCCACCCGAGGCAGCGGAGTCAGTAAGGGAAAGGGGACGAGGCGGCCCGGAGCCGGGTGCCCGGAGCCGGGTGCCCGCGGCCAGGATCGGGCCCCTGGAAGTCTGAAAAAAAAATTTTCACCGACCCCCAAAGGGGTGTTGGGGGGGGGCTCATGAAGCCTCCGGAGCGAAAAAAAAAAACGGAAAAAAGGATCGGGCCCACCCGAGGCAGGGGAGTCAGTAAGGGAAAGGGGACGAGGCGGACCGGAGCCGAGTGCCTACGGCCATACCGGACGGAAGGCCCCCGATCCCGTCCGATCTCGGAAGGTAAACCGTCCCGGGCCTGGCTAGTACTTGGATGGGTGACCGCCTGGGAATCCCAGGTGCCGTAGGCAGCTTTTCCCGCTGCGAGCCAGCTCTCTCCTTTTCTGGGGAACAAGGGCAGGGTCGCCCTGCCAGGGGCCCTGGGGCTGAAGTCCCTGCCGGCCACCAGGTCAACCCGGAGCCTGCCCCTCTGCGGCCAGCAGGTCAACCCCATACCGGCAGGGGGTTGACCTGGTGGCCGGGAAGCAGAGCGGCCAGCAGGTCAACCCCATACATTCAGCGGGTTGACCTGGTGGACGGGAAGGAAAGCGGCCAGCAGGTCAACCCCATACTTTCAGCGGGTTGACCTGGTGGCCGGGAAGGAAAGCGGCCAGCAGGTCAACCCCATACATTCAGCGGGTTGACCTGGTGGCCGGGAAGGAAAGCGGCCAGCAGGTCAACCCCATACATTCAGCGGGTTGACCTGGTGGCCGGGAAGGAAAGCGGCCAGCAGGTCAACCCCATACATTCAGCGGGTTGACCTGGTGGCCGGGAAGGAAAGCGGCCAGCAGGTCAACCCCATACATTCAGCGGGTTGACCTGGTGGCCGGGAAGGAAAGCGGCCAGCAGGTCAACCCCATACATTCAGCGGGTTGACCTGGTGGCCCGAAAGCAAACCGGCCACCAGGTCAACCCGGAGCCTGCCCCCGCGGGCAGGGGCCAAGCGGACCCCCCTCCGCCCGGGCTTGCCCTGCTCCGAGCCGGGGCTTAATCCCCGTCCGGCCACCAGGTCAACCCGGAGCCTGCCCCTCTGCGGCCAGCAGGTCAACCCCATGCCGGCAGCGGGTTGACCTGGTGGCCGGGAAGGAAAGCGGCCACCAGGTCAACCCCATACTTTCAGCGGGTTGACCTGGTGGCCGGGAAGGAAAGCGGCCACCAGGTCAACCCCATACTTTCAGCGGGTTGACCTGGTGGCCGGGAAGGAAAGCGGCCAGCAGGTCAACCCCATACATTCAGCGGGTTGACCTGGTGGCCGGGAAGGAAAGCGGCCAGCAGGTCAACCCCATACATTCAGCGGGTTGACCTGGTGGCCGGGAAGGAAAGCGGCCAGCAGGTCAACCCCATACATTCAGCGGGTTGACCTGGTGGCCGGGAAGGAAAGCGGCCAGCAGGTCAACCCCATACATTCAGCGGGTTGACCTGGTGGCCGGGAAGGAAAGCGGCCAGCAGGTCAACCCCATACATTCAGCGGGTTGACCTGGTGGCCGGGAAGGAAAGCGGCCAGCAGGTCAACCCCATACATTCAGCGGGTTGACCTGGTGGCCGGGAAGGAAAGCGGCCAGCAGGTCAACCCCATACATTCAGCGGGTTGACCTGGTGGCCGGGAAGAAAAGCGGCCAGCAGGTCAACCCCATACATTCAGCGGGTTGACCTGGTGGCCGGGAAGGAAAGCGGCCAGCAGGTCAACCCCATACATTCAGCGGGTTGACCTGGTGGCCGGGAAGGAAAGCGGCCAGCAGGTCAACCCCATACATTCAGCGGGTTGACCTGGTGGCCGGGAAGAAAAGCGGCCAGCAGGTCAACCCCATACATTCAGCGGGTTGACCTGGTGGCCGGGAAGGAAAGCGGCCAGCAGGTCAACCCCATACATTCAGCGGGTTGACCTGGTGGCCGGGAAGGAAAGCGGCCACCAGGTCAACCCCATACAGGCAGCGGGTTGACCTGGTGGCCCGAAAGCAAACCGGCCACCAGGTCAACCCGGAGCCTGCCCCCGCGGGCAGGGGCCGGCATACCCCCGTCCGTCCGGGGTCGCCCTGCCCCGGGCTCCGGGCTTAAGTCCCGAGCGGCCACCAGGTCAACCCGGAGCCTGCCCCCGCGGGCAGGGGCCGGCGGACCCCCGTCCGTCCGGGGTCGCCCTGCCCCGGGCTCCGGGCTTATTCCCCGTCCGGCCACCAGGTCAACCCGGAGCCTGCCCCCGCGGGCAGGGGCCAGGCGGAGCCCCGTCCGTCCGGGGTCGCCCTGCCCCGGGCTCCGGGCTTAAGTCCCGAGCGGCCACCAGGTCAACCCGGAGCCAGCCCCCGCGGGCAG
>NC_134261.1:9366868-9369368 GCF_965152275.1 Natator depressus
GCCCACCCGAGGCAGGGGAGTCAGTAAGGGAAAGGGGACGAGGCGGCCCGGAGCCGGGTGCCCGGAGCCGGGTGCCGGCGGCCAGGATCGGGCCCCTGGAAGTCTGAAAAATTTTTTTCACCGACCCCCAAAGTGGTATTGGGGGGGGCTCATAAAGCCTCCGGAGCGAAAAAAAAAAAAAACGGAAAAAAGGATCGGGCCCACCCGAGGCAGGGGAGTCAGTAAGGGAAAGGGGACGAGGCGGCCCGGAGCCGGGTGCCCGGAGCCGGGTGCCCGCGGCCAGGATCGGGCCCCTGGAAGTCTGAAAAAAATTTTTTCACCGACCCCCAAAGTGGTGTTGGGGGGGGCTCACGAAGCCTCCGGAGCGGAAAAAAAAAAACGGAAAAAAGGATCGGGCCCACCCGAGGCAGCGGAGTCAGTAAGGGAAAGGGGACGAGGCGGCCCGGAGCCGGGTGCCCGGAGCCGGGTGCCCGCGGCCAGGATCGGGCCCCTGGAAGTCTGAAAAAAAAATTTTCACCGACCCCCAAAGGGGTGTTGGGGGGGGGCTCATGAAGCCTCCGGAGCGAAAAAAAAAAACGGAAAAAAGGATCGGGCCCACCCGAGGCAGGGGAGTCAGTAAGGGAAAGGGGACGAGGCGGACCGGAGCCGAGTGCCTACGGCCATACCGGACGGAAGGCCCCCGATCCCGTCCGATCTCGGAAGGTAAACCGTCCCGGGCCTGGCTAGTACTTGGATGGGTGACCGCCTGGGAATCCCAGGTGCCGTAGGCAGCTTTTCCCGCTGCGAGCCAGCTCTCTCCTTTTCTGGGGAACAAGGGCAGGGTCGCCCTGCCAGGGGCCCTGGGGCTGAAGTCCCTGCCGGCCACCAGGTCAACCCGGAGCCTGCCCCTCTGCGGCCAGCAGGTCAACCCCATACCGGCAGGGGGTTGACCTGGTGGCCGGGAAGCAGAGCGGCCAGCAGGTCAACCCCATACATTCAGCGGGTTGACCTGGTGGACGGGAAGGAAAGCGGCCAGCAGGTCAACCCCATACTTTCAGCGGGTTGACCTGGTGGCCGGGAAGGAAAGCGGCCAGCAGGTCAACCCCATACATTCAGCGGGTTGACCTGGTGGCCGGGAAGGAAAGCGGCCAGCAGGTCAACCCCATACATTCAGCGGGTTGACCTGGTGGCCGGGAAGGAAAGCGGCCAGCAGGTCAACCCCATACATTCAGCGGGTTGACCTGGTGGCCGGGAAGGAAAGCGGCCAGCAGGTCAACCCCATACATTCAGCGGGTTGACCTGGTGGCCGGGAAGGAAAGCGGCCAGCAGGTCAACCCCATACATTCAGCGGGTTGACCTGGTGGCCCGAAAGCAAACCGGCCACCAGGTCAACCCGGAGCCTGCCCCCGCGGGCAGGGGCCAAGCGGACCCCCCTCCGCCCGGGCTTGCCCTGCTCCGAGCCGGGGCTTAATCCCCGTCCGGCCACCAGGTCAACCCGGAGCCTGCCCCTCTGCGGCCAGCAGGTCAACCCCATGCCGGCAGCGGGTTGACCTGGTGGCCGGGAAGGAAAGCGGCCACCAGGTCAACCCCATACTTTCAGCGGGTTGACCTGGTGGCCGGGAAGGAAAGCGGCCACCAGGTCAACCCCATACTTTCAGCGGGTTGACCTGGTGGCCGGGAAGGAAAGCGGCCAGCAGGTCAACCCCATACATTCAGCGGGTTGACCTGGTGGCCGGGAAGGAAAGCGGCCAGCAGGTCAACCCCATACATTCAGCGGGTTGACCTGGTGGCCGGGAAGGAAAGCGGCCAGCAGGTCAACCCCATACATTCAGCGGGTTGACCTGGTGGCCGGGAAGGAAAGCGGCCAGCAGGTCAACCCCATACATTCAGCGGGTTGACCTGGTGGCCGGGAAGGAAAGCGGCCAGCAGGTCAACCCCATACATTCAGCGGGTTGACCTGGTGGCCGGGAAGGAAAGCGGCCAGCAGGTCAACCCCATACATTCAGCGGGTTGACCTGGTGGCCGGGAAGGAAAGCGGCCAGCAGGTCAACCCCATACATTCAGCGGGTTGACCTGGTGGCCGGGAAGAAAAGCGGCCAGCAGGTCAACCCCATACATTCAGCGGGTTGACCTGGTGGCCGGGAAGGAAAGCGGCCAGCAGGTCAACCCCATACATTCAGCGGGTTGACCTGGTGGCCGGGAAGGAAAGCGGCCAGCAGGTCAACCCCATACATTCAGCGGGTTGACCTGGTGGCCGGGAAGAAAAGCGGCCAGCAGGTCAACCCCATACATTCAGCGGGTTGACCTGGTGGCCGGGAAGGAAAGCGGCCAGCAGGTCAACCCCATACATTCAGCGGGTTGACCTGGTGGCCGGGAAGGAAAGCGGCCACCAGGTCAACCCCATACAGGCAGCGGGTTGACCTGGTGGCCCGAAAGCAAACCGGCCACCAGGTCAACCCGGAGCCTGCCCCCGCGGGCAGGGGCCGGCATACCCCCGTCCGTCCGGGGTCGCCCTGCCCCG
>NC_134261.1:9381868-9384368 GCF_965152275.1 Natator depressus
GCCTTTTCCTCCGGGTTGACCTGGTGTCCCGGGGGGACTTAGACATTTTTTTCAGCCTTTTCCTCCGGGCTGACCTGGTGGCCGAGCGTCTCGCCGTCCGCGGCCGGAGCTAGAGATGCCCCCCCCCCCAGGCCAGCCTGCGAAGCCGCGGCCAGGATCGGGCCCCTGGAAGTCTGACTAAAAATTTTCACCGACCCCAAAAACGGTTAGGGGGGGCCTCATAAAGCCTCCGGAGCGAAAAAAAAAAAAACGGAAAAAAGGATCGGGCCCACCCGAGGCAGGGGAGTCAGTAAGGGAAAGGGGACGAGGCGGCCCGGAGCCGGGTGCCCGGAGCCGGGTGCCGGCGGCCAGGATCGGGCCCCTGGAAGTCTGAAAAATTTTTTTCACCGACCCCCAAAGTGGTATTGGGGGGGGCTCATAAAGCCTCCGGAGCGAAAAAAAAAAAAAACGGAAAAAAGGATCGGGCCCACCCGAGGCAGGGGAGTCAGTAAGGGAAAGGGGACGAGGCGGCCCGGAGCCGGGTGCCCGGAGCCGGGTGCCCGCGGCCAGGATCGGGCCCCTGGAAGTCTGAAAAAAATTTTTTCACCGACCCCCAAAGTGGTGTTGGGGGGGGCTCACGAAGCCTCCGGAGCGGAAAAAAAAAAACGGAAAAAAGGATCGGGCCCACCCGAGGCAGCGGAGTCAGTAAGGGAAAGGGGACGAGGCGGCCCGGAGCCGGGTGCCCGGAGCCGGGTGCCCGCGGCCAGGATCGGGCCCCTGGAAGTCTGAAAAAAAAATTTTCACCGACCCCCAAAGGGGTGTTGGGGGGGGGCTCATGAAGCCTCCGGAGCGAAAAAAAAAAACGGAAAAAAGGATCGGGCCCACCCGAGGCAGGGGAGTCAGTAAGGGAAAGGGGACGAGGCGGACCGGAGCCGAGTGCCTACGGCCATACCGGACGGAAGGCCCCCGATCCCGTCCGATCTCGGAAGGTAAACCGTCCCGGGCCTGGCTAGTACTTGGATGGGTGACCGCCTGGGAATCCCAGGTGCCGTAGGCAGCTTTTCCCGCTGCGAGCCAGCTCTCTCCTTTTCTGGGGAACAAGGGCAGGGTCGCCCTGCCAGGGGCCCTGGGGCTGAAGTCCCTGCCGGCCACCAGGTCAACCCGGAGCCTGCCCCTCTGCGGCCAGCAGGTCAACCCCATACCGGCAGGGGGTTGACCTGGTGGCCGGGAAGCAGAGCGGCCAGCAGGTCAACCCCATACATTCAGCGGGTTGACCTGGTGGACGGGAAGGAAAGCGGCCAGCAGGTCAACCCCATACATTCAGCGGGTTGACCTGGTGGCCGGGAAGGAAAGCGGCCAGCAGGTCAACCCCATACATTCAGCGGGTTGACCTGGTGGCCCGAAAGCAAACCGGCCACCAGGTCAACCCGGAGCCTGCCCCCGCGGGCAGGGGCCAAGCGGACCCCCCTCCGCCCGGGCTTGCCCTGCTCCGAGCCGGGGCTTAATCCCCGTCCGGCCACCAGGTCAACCCGGAGCCTGCCCCTCTGCGGCCAGCAGGTCAACCCCATGCCGGCAGCGGGTTGACCTGGTGGCCGGGAAGGAAAGCGGCCACCAGGTCAACCCCATACTTTCAGCGGGTTGACCTGGTGGCCGGGAAGGAAAGCGGCCACCAGGTCAACCCCATACTTTCAGCGGGTTGACCTGGTGGCCGGGAAGGAAAGCGGCCAGCAGGTCAACCCCATACATTCAGCGGGTTGACCTGGTGGCCGGGAAGGAAAGCGGCCAGCAGGTCAACCCCATACATTCAGCGGGTTGACCTGGTGGCCGGGAAGGAAAGCGGCCAGCAGGTCAACCCCATACATTCAGCGGGTTGACCTGGTGGCCGGGAAGGAAAGCGGCCAGCAGGTCAACCCCATACATTCAGCGGGTTGACCTGGTGGCCGGGAAGGAAAGCGGCCAGCAGGTCAACCCCATACATTCAGCGGGTTGACCTGGTGGCCGGGAAGGAAAGCGGCCAGCAGGTCAACCCCATACATTCAGCGGGTTGACCTGGTGGCCGGGAAGGAAAGCGGCCAGCAGGTCAACCCCATACATTCAGCGGGTTGACCTGGTGGCCGGGAAGAAAAGCGGCCAGCAGGTCAACCCCATACATTCAGCGGGTTGACCTGGTGGCCGGGAAGGAAAGCGGCCAGCAGCTCAACCCCATACATTCAGCGGGTTGACCTGGTGGCCGGGAAGGAAAGCGGCCAGCAGGTCAACCCCATACATTCAGCGGGTTGACCTGGTGGCCGGGAAGAAAAGCGGCCAGCAGGTCAACCCCATACATTCAGCGGGTTGACCTGGTGGCCGGGAAGGAAAGCGGCCAGCAGGTCAACCCCATACATTCAGCGGGTTGACCTGGTGGCCGGGAAGGAAAGCGGCCACCAGGTCAACCCCATACAGGCAGCGGGTTGACCTGGTGGCCCGAAAGCAAACCGGCCACCAGGTCAACCCGGAGCCTGCCCCCGCGGGCAGGGGCCGG
>NC_134261.1:9396868-9401868 GCF_965152275.1 Natator depressus
GCACTTTTGGCGACCCCATCCGGACTTCCGTGAGACTGCCGGCCATCAGGTCAACCCGTCACTTTGAATGGGGTTGACCTGATGGCCGAGCAGGGACTTAGACATTTTTTCAGCCTTTTCCTCGGGGTTGACCTGGTGTCCCGGGGGGACTTAGACATTTTTTTCAGCCTTTTCCTCCGGGTTGACCTGGTGTCCCGGGGGGACTTAGACATTTTTTCAGCCTTTTCCTCCGGGTTGACCTGGTGTCCCGGGGGGACTTAGACTTTTTTTCAGCCTTTTCCTCCGGGTTGACCTGGTGTCCCGGGGGGACTTAGACTTTTTTTCAGCCTTTTCCTCCGGGTTGACCTGGTGTCCCGGGGGGACTTAGACATTTTTTTCAGCCTTTTCCTCCGGGTTGACCTGGTGTCCCGGGGGGACTTAGACTTTTTTTCAGCCTTTTCCTCCGGGTTGACCTGGTGTCCCGGGGGGACTTAGACTTTTTTTCAGCCTTTTCCTCCGGGTTGACCTGGTGTCCCGGGGGGACTTAGACTTTTTTTCAGCCTTTTCCTCCGGGTTGACCTGGTGTCCCGGGGGGACTTAGACTTTTTTTCAGCCTTTTCCTCCGGGTTGACCTGGTGTCCCGGGGGGACTTAGACATTTTTTTCAGCCTTTTCCTCCGGGTTGACCTGGTGTCCCGGGGGGACTTAGACTTTTTTTCAGCCTTTTCCTCCGGGTTGACCTGGTGTCCCGGGGGGACTTAGACATTTTTTTCAGCCTTTTCCTCCGGGTTGACCTGGTGTCCCGGGGGGACTTAGACATTTTTTTCAGCCTTTTCCTCCGGGCTGACCTGGTGGCCGAGCGTCTCGCCGTCCGCGGCCGGAGCTAGAGATGCCCCCCCCCCCAGGCCAGCCTGCGAAGCCGCGGCCAGGATCGGGCCCCTGGAAGTCTGACTAAAAATTTTCACCGACCCCAAAAACGGTTAGGGGGGGCCTCATAAAGCCTCCGGAGCGAAAAAAAAAAAAACGGAAAAAAGGATCGGGCCCACCCGAGGCAGGGGAGTCAGTAAGGGAAAGGGGACGAGGCGGCCCGGAGCCGGGTGCCCGGAGCCGGGTGCCGGCGGCCAGGATCGGGCCCCTGGAAGTCTGAAAAATTTTTTTCACCGACCCCCAAAGTGGTATTGGGGGGGGCTCATAAAGCCTCCGGAGCGAAAAAAAAAAAAAACGGAAAAAAGGATCGGGCCCACCCGAGGCAGGGGAGTCAGTAAGGGAAAGGGGACGAGGCGGCCCGGAGCCGGGTGCCCGGAGCCGGGTGCCCGCGGCCAGGATCGGGCCCCTGGAAGTCTGAAAAAAATTTTTTCACCGACCCCCAAAGTGGTGTTGGGGGGGGCTCACGAAGCCTCCGGAGCGGAAAAAAAAAAACGGAAAAAAGGATCGGGCCCACCCGAGGCAGCGGAGTCAGTAAGGGAAAGGGGACGAGGCGGCCCGGAGCCGGGTGCCCGGAGCCGGGTGCCCGCGGCCAGGATCGGGCCCCTGGAAGTCTGAAAAAAAAATTTTCACCGACCCCCAAAGGGGTGTTGGGGGGGGGCTCATGAAGCCTCCGGAGCGAAAAAAAAAAACGGAAAAAAGGATCGGGCCCACCCGAGGCAGGGGAGTCAGTAAGGGAAAGGGGACGAGGCGGACCGGAGCCGAGTGCCTACGGCCATACCGGACGGAAGGCCCCCGATCCCGTCCGATCTCGGAAGGTAAACCGTCCCGGGCCTGGCTAGTACTTGGATGGGTGACCGCCTGGGAATCCCAGGTGCCGTAGGCAGCTTTTCCCGCTGCGAGCCAGCTCTCTCCTTTTCTGGGGAACAAGGGCAGGGTCGCCCTGCCAGGGGCCCTGGGGCTGAAGTCCCTGCCGGCCACCAGGTCAACCCGGAGCCTGCCCCTCTGCGGCCAGCAGGTCAACCCCATACCGGCAGGGGGTTGACCTGGTGGCCGGGAAGCAGAGCGGCCAGCAGGTCAACCCCATACATTCAGCGGGTTGACCTGGTGGACGGGAAGGAAAGCGGCCAGCAGGTCAACCCCATACTTTCAGCGGGTTGACCTGGTGGCCGGGAAGGAAAGCGGCCAGCAGGTCAACCCCATACATTCAGCGGGTTGACCTGGTGGCCGGGAAGGAAAGCGGCCAGCAGGTCAACCCCATACATTCAGCGGGTTGACCTGGTGGCCGGGAAGGAAAGCGGCCAGCAGGTCAACCCCATACATTCAGCGGGTTGACCTGGTGGCCGGGAAGGAAAGCGGCCAGCAGGTCAACCCCATACATTCAGCGGGTTGACCTGGTGGCCGGGAAGGAAAGCGGCCAGCAGGTCAACCCCATACATTCAGCGGGTTGACCTGGTGGCCCGAAAGCAAACCGGCCACCAGGTCAACCCGGAGCCTGCCCCCGCGGGCAGGGGCCAAGCGGACCCCCCTCCGCCCGGGCTTGCCCTGCTCCGAGCCGGGGCTTAATCCCCGTCCGGCCACCAGGTCAACCCGGAGCCTGCCCCTCTGCGGCCAGCAGGTCAACCCCATGCCGGCAGCGGGTTGACCTGGTGGCCGGGAAGGAAAGCGGCCACCAGGTCAACCCCATACTTTCAGCGGGTTGACCTGGTGGCCGGGAAGGAAAGCGGCCACCAGGTCAACCCCATACTTTCAGCGGGTTGACCTGGTGGCCGGGAAGGAAAGCGGCCAGCAGGTCAACCCCATACATTCAGCGGGTTGACCTGGTGGCCGGGAAGGAAAGCGGCCAGCAGGTCAACCCCATACATTCAGCGGGTTGACCTGGTGGCCGGGAAGGAAAGCGGCCAGCAGGTCAACCCCATACATTCAGCGGGTTGACCTGGTGGCCGGGAAGGAAAGCGGCCAGCAGGTCAACCCCATACATTCAGCGGGTTGACCTGGTGGCCGGGAAGGAAAGCGGCCAGCAGGTCAACCCCATACATTCAGCGGGTTGACCTGGTGGCCGGGAAGGAAAGCGGCCAGCAGGTCAACCCCATACATTCAGCGGGTTGACCTGGTGGCCGGGAAGGAAAGCGGCCAGCAGGTCAACCCCATACATTCAGCGGGTTGACCTGGTGGCCGGGAAGAAAAGCGGCCAGCAGGTCAACCCCATACATTCAGCGGGTTGACCTGGTGGCCGGGAAGGAAAGCGGCCAGCAGGTCAACCCCATACATTCAGCGGGTTGACCTGGTGGCCGGGAAGGAAAGCGGCCAGCAGGTCAACCCCATACATTCAGCGGGTTGACCTGGTGGCCGGGAAGAAAAGCGGCCAGCAGGTCAACCCCATACATTCAGCGGGTTGACCTGGTGGCCGGGAAGGAAAGCGGCCAGCAGGTCAACCCCATACATTCAGCGGGTTGACCTGGTGGCCGGGAAGGAAAGCGGCCACCAGGTCAACCCCATACAGGCAGCGGGTTGACCTGGTGGCCCGAAAGCAAACCGGCCACCAGGTCAACCCGGAGCCTGCCCCCGCGGGCAGGGGCCGGCATACCCCCGTCCGTCCGGGGTCGCCCTGCCCCGGGCTCCGGGCTTAAGTCCCGAGCGGCCACCAGGTCAACCCGGAGCCTGCCCCCGCGGGCAGGGGCCGGCGGACCCCCGTCCGTCCGGGGTCGCCCTGCCCCGGGCTCCGGGCTTATTCCCCGTCCGGCCACCAGGTCAACCCGGAGCCTGCCCCCGCGGGCAGGGGCCAGGCGGAGCCCCGTCCGTCCGGGGTCGCCCTGCCCCGGGCTCCGGGCTTAAGTCCCGAGCGGCCACCAGGTCAACCCGGAGCCAGCCCCCGCGGGCAGGGGCCGGCGGAGCCCCGTCCGTCCGGGGTCGCCCTGCCCCGGGCTCCGGGCTTAATTCCCGTCCGGCCACCAGGTCAACCCGGAGCCTGCCCCCGCGGGCAGGGGCCAGGCGGACCCCCGTCTGTCCGGGGTCGCCCTGCCCCGGGCTCCGGGCTTAATTCTCCTCCGGCCACCAGGTCAACCCGGAGCCTGCCCCCGCGGGCAGGGGCCAGGCGGACCCCCGTCCGTCCGGGGTCGCCCTGCCCCGGGCTCCGGGCTTAATTCTCCTCCGGCCACCAGGTCAACCCGGAGCCTGCCCCCGCGGGCAGGGGCCGGCGGAGCCCCGTCCGTCCGGGGTCGCCCTGCCCCGGGCTCCGGGCTTAATTCCCGTCCGGCCACCAGGTCAACCCGGAGCCTGCCCCCGCGGGCAGGGGCCAGGCGGACCCCCGTCTGTCCGGGGTCGCCCTGCCCCGGGCTCCGGGCTTAATTCTCCTCCGGCCACCAGGTCAACCCGGAGCCTGCCCCCGCGGGCAGGGGCCAGGCGGACCCCCGTCCGTCCGGGGTCGCCCTGCCCCGGGCTCCGGGCTTAATTCTCCTCCGGCCACCAGGTCAACCCGGAGCCTGCCCCCGCGGGCAGGGGCCGGCATACCCCCGTCCGTCCGGGGTCGCCCTGCCCCGGGCTCCGGGCTTAATTCCCGTCCGGCCACCAGGTCAACCCGGAGCCTGCCCCCGCGGGCAGGGGCCAGGCGGACCCCCGTCCGTCCGGGGTCGCCCTGCCCCGGGCTCCGGGCTTAATTCTCCTCCGGCCACCAGGTCAACCCGGAGCCTGCCCCCGCGGGCAGGGGCCGGCATACCCCCGTCCGTCCGGGGTCGCCCTGCCCCGGGCTCCGGGCTTAATTCCCGTCCGGCCACCAGGTCAACCCGGAGCCTGCCCCCGCGGGCAGGGGCCAGGCGGACCCCCGTCCGTCCGGGGTCGCCCTGCCCCGGGCTCCGGGCTTAATTCTCCTCCGGCCACCAGGTCAACCCGGAGCCTGCCCCCGCGGGCAGGGGCCGGCATACCCCCGTCCGTCCGGGGTCGCCCTGCCCCGGGCTCCGGGCTTAATTCCCGTCCGGCCACCAGGTCAACCCGGAGCCTGCCCCCGCGGGCAGGGGCCAGGCGGACCCCCGTCCGTCCGGGGTCGCCCTGCCCCGGGCTCCGGGCTTAATTCTCCTCCGGCCACCAGGTCAACCCGGAGCC
>NC_134261.1:9414368-9416868 GCF_965152275.1 Natator depressus
CTGGAAGTCTGAAAAAAATTTTTTCACCGACCCCCAAAGTGGTGTTGGGGGGGGCTCACGAAGCCTCCGGAGCGGAAAAAAAAAAACGGAAAAAAGGATCGGGCCCACCCGAGGCAGCGGAGTCAGTAAGGGAAAGGGGACGAGGCGGCCCGGAGCCGGGTGCCCGGAGCCGGGTGCCCGCGGCCAGGATCGGGCCCCTGGAAGTCTGAAAAAAAAATTTTCACCGACCCCCAAAGGGGTGTTGGGGGGGGGCTCATGAAGCCTCCGGAGCGAAAAAAAAAAACGGAAAAAAGGATCGGGCCCACCCGAGGCAGGGGAGTCAGTAAGGGAAAGGGGACGAGGCGGACCGGAGCCGAGTGCCTACGGCCATACCGGACGGAAGGCCCCCGATCCCGTCCGATCTCGGAAGGTAAACCGTCCCGGGCCTGGCTAGTACTTGGATGGGTGACCGCCTGGGAATCCCAGGTGCCGTAGGCAGCTTTTCCCGCTGCGAGCCAGCTCTCTCCTTTTCTGGGGAACAAGGGCAGGGTCGCCCTGCCAGGGGCCCTGGGGCTGAAGTCCCTGCCGGCCACCAGGTCAACCCGGAGCCTGCCCCTCTGCGGCCAGCAGGTCAACCCCATACCGGCAGGGGGTTGACCTGGTGGCCGGGAAGCAGAGCGGCCAGCAGGTCAACCCCATACATTCAGCGGGTTGACCTGGTGGACGGGAAGGAAAGCGGCCAGCAGGTCAACCCCATACTTTCAGCGGGTTGACCTGGTGGCCGGGAAGGAAAGCGGCCAGCAGGTCAACCCCATACATTCAGCGGGTTGACCTGGTGGCCGGGAAGGAAAGCGGCCAGCAGGTCAACCCCATACATTCAGCGGGTTGACCTGGTGGCCGGGAAGGAAAGCGGCCAGCAGGTCAACCCCATACATTCAGCGGGTTGACCTGGTGGCCGGGAAGGAAAGCGGCCAGCAGGTCAACCCCATACATTCAGCGGGTTGACCTGGTGGCCGGGAAGGAAAGCGGCCAGCAGGTCAACCCCATACATTCAGCGGGTTGACCTGGTGGCCCGAAAGCAAACCGGCCACCAGGTCAACCCGGAGCCTGCCCCCGCGGGCAGGGGCCAAGCGGACCCCCCTCCGCCCGGGCTTGCCCTGCTCCGAGCCGGGGCTTAATCCCCGTCCGGCCACCAGGTCAACCCGGAGCCTGCCCCTCTGCGGCCAGCAGGTCAACCCCATGCCGGCAGCGGGTTGACCTGGTGGCCGGGAAGGAAAGCGGCCACCAGGTCAACCCCATACTTTCAGCGGGTTGACCTGGTGGCCGGGAAGGAAAGCGGCCACCAGGTCAACCCCATACTTTCAGCGGGTTGACCTGGTGGCCGGGAAGGAAAGCGGCCAGCAGGTCAACCCCATACATTCAGCGGGTTGACCTGGTGGCCGGGAAGGAAAGCGGCCAGCAGGTCAACCCCATACATTCAGCGGGTTGACCTGGTGGCCGGGAAGGAAAGCGGCCAGCAGGTCAACCCCATACATTCAGCGGGTTGACCTGGTGGCCGGGAAGGAAAGCGGCCAGCAGGTCAACCCCATACATTCAGCGGGTTGACCTGGTGGCCGGGAAGGAAAGCGGCCAGCAGGTCAACCCCATACATTCAGCGGGTTGACCTGGTGGCCGGGAAGGAAAGCGGCCAGCAGGTCAACCCCATACATTCAGCGGGTTGACCTGGTGGCCGGGAAGGAAAGCGGCCAGCAGGTCAACCCCATACATTCAGCGGGTTGACCTGGTGGCCGGGAAGAAAAGCGGCCAGCAGGTCAACCCCATACATTCAGCGGGTTGACCTGGTGGCCGGGAAGGAAAGCGGCCAGCAGGTCAACCCCATACATTCAGCGGGTTGACCTGGTGGCCGGGAAGGAAAGCGGCCAGCAGGTCAACCCCATACATTCAGCGGGTTGACCTGGTGGCCGGGAAGAAAAGCGGCCAGCAGGTCAACCCCATACATTCAGCGGGTTGACCTGGTGGCCGGGAAGGAAAGCGGCCAGCAGGTCAACCCCATACATTCAGCGGGTTGACCTGGTGGCCGGGAAGGAAAGCGGCCACCAGGTCAACCCCATACAGGCAGCGGGTTGACCTGGTGGCCCGAAAGCAAACCGGCCACCAGGTCAACCCGGAGCCTGCCCCCGCGGGCAGGGGCCGGCATACCCCCGTCCGTCCGGGGTCGCCCTGCCCCGGGCTCCGGGCTTAAGTCCCGAGCGGCCACCAGGTCAACCCGGAGCCTGCCCCCGCGGGCAGGGGCCGGCGGACCCCCGTCCGTCCGGGGTCGCCCTGCCCCGGGCTCCGGGCTTATTCCCCGTCCGGCCACCAGGTCAACCCGGAGCCTGCCCCCGCGGGCAGGGGCCAGGCGGAGCCCCGTCCGTCCGGGGTCGCCCTGCCCCGGGCTCCGGGCTTAAGTCCCGAGCGGCCACCAGGTCAACCCGGAGCCAGCCCCCGCGGGCAGGGGCCGGCGGAGCCCCGTCCGTCCGGG
>NC_134261.1:9429368-9431868 GCF_965152275.1 Natator depressus
CGGGGTTGACCTGGTGTCCCGGGGGGACTTAGACATTTTTTTCAGCCTTTTCCTCCGGGTTGACCTGGTGTCCCGGGGGGACTTAGACATTTTTTCAGCCTTTTCCTCCGGGTTGACCTGGTGTCCCGGGGGGACTTAGACTTTTTTTCAGCCTTTTCCTCCGGGTTGACCTGGTGTCCCGGGGGGACTTAGACTTTTTTTCAGCCTTTTCCTCCGGGTTGACCTGGTGTCCCGGGGGGACTTAGACATTTTTTTCAGCCTTTTCCTCCGGGTTGACCTGGTGTCCCGGGGGGACTTAGACTTTTTTTCAGCCTTTTCCTCCGGGTTGACCTGGTGTCCCGGGGGGACTTAGACTTTTTTTCAGCCTTTTCCTCCGGGTTGACCTGGTGTCCCGGGGGGACTTAGACTTTTTTTCAGCCTTTTCCTCCGGGTTGACCTGGTGTCCCGGGGGGACTTAGACTTTTTTTCAGCCTTTTCCTCCGGGTTGACCTGGTGTCCCGGGGGGACTTAGACATTTTTTTCAGCCTTTTCCTCCGGGTTGACCTGGTGTCCCGGGGGGACTTAGACTTTTTTTCAGCCTTTTCCTCCGGGTTGACCTGGTGTCCCGGGGGGACTTAGACATTTTTTTCAGCCTTTTCCTCCGGGTTGACCTGGTGTCCCGGGGGGACTTAGACATTTTTTTCAGCCTTTTCCTCCGGGCTGACCTGGTGGCCGAGCGTCTCGCCGTCCGCGGCCGGAGCTAGAGATGCCCCCCCCCCCAGGCCAGCCTGCGAAGCCGCGGCCAGGATCGGGCCCCTGGAAGTCTGACTAAAAATTTTCACCGACCCCAAAAACGGTTAGGGGGGGCCTCATAAAGCCTCCGGAGCGAAAAAAAAAAAAACGGAAAAAAGGATCGGGCCCACCCGAGGCAGGGGAGTCAGTAAGGGAAAGGGGACGAGGCGGCCCGGAGCCGGGTGCCCGGAGCCGGGTGCCGGCGGCCAGGATCGGGCCCCTGGAAGTCTGAAAAATTTTTTTCACCGACCCCCAAAGTGGTATTGGGGGGGGCTCATAAAGCCTCCGGAGCGAAAAAAAAAAAAAACGGAAAAAAGGATCGGGCCCACCCGAGGCAGGGGAGTCAGTAAGGGAAAGGGGACGAGGCGGCCCGGAGCCGGGTGCCCGGAGCCGGGTGCCCGCGGCCAGGATCGGGCCCCTGGAAGTCTGAAAAAAATTTTTTCACCGACCCCCAAAGTGGTGTTGGGGGGGGCTCACGAAGCCTCCGGAGCGGAAAAAAAAAAACGGAAAAAAGGATCGGGCCCACCCGAGGCAGCGGAGTCAGTAAGGGAAAGGGGACGAGGCGGCCCGGAGCCGGGTGCCCGGAGCCGGGTGCCCGCGGCCAGGATCGGGCCCCTGGAAGTCTGAAAAAAAAATTTTCACCGACCCCCAAAGGGGTGTTGGGGGGGGGCTCATGAAGCCTCCGGAGCGAAAAAAAAAAACGGAAAAAAGGATCGGGCCCACCCGAGGCAGGGGAGTCAGTAAGGGAAAGGGGACGAGGCGGACCGGAGCCGAGTGCCTACGGCCATACCGGACGGAAGGCCCCCGATCCCGTCCGATCTCGGAAGGTAAACCGTCCCGGGCCTGGCTAGTACTTGGATGGGTGACCGCCTGGGAATCCCAGGTGCCGTAGGCAGCTTTTCCCGCTGCGAGCCAGCTCTCTCCTTTTCTGGGGAACAAGGGCAGGGTCGCCCTGCCAGGGGCCCTGGGGCTGAAGTCCCTGCCGGCCACCAGGTCAACCCGGAGCCTGCCCCTCTGCGGCCAGCAGGTCAACCCCATACCGGCAGGGGGTTGACCTGGTGGCCGGGAAGCAGAGCGGCCAGCAGGTCAACCCCATACATTCAGCGGGTTGACCTGGTGGACGGGAAGGAAAGCGGCCAGCAGGTCAACCCCATACTTTCAGCGGGTTGACCTGGTGGCCGGGAAGGAAAGCGGCCAGCAGGTCAACCCCATACATTCAGCGGGTTGACCTGGTGGCCGGGAAGGAAAGCGGCCAGCAGGTCAACCCCATACATTCAGCGGGTTGACCTGGTGGCCGGGAAGGAAAGCGGCCAGCAGGTCAACCCCATACATTCAGCGGGTTGACCTGGTGGCCGGGAAGGAAAGCGGCCAGCAGGTCAACCCCATACATTCAGCGGGTTGACCTGGTGGCCGGGAAGGAAAGCGGCCAGCAGGTCAACCCCATACATTCAGCGGGTTGACCTGGTGGCCCGAAAGCAAACCGGCCACCAGGTCAACCCGGAGCCTGCCCCCGCGGGCAGGGGCCAAGCGGACCCCCCTCCGCCCGGGCTTGCCCTGCTCCGAGCCGGGGCTTAATCCCCGTCCGGCCACCAGGTCAACCCGGAGCCTGCCCCTCTGCGGCCAGCAGGTCAACCCCATGCCGGCAGCGGGTTGACCTGGTGGCCGGGAAGGAAAGCGGCCACCAGGTCAACCCCATACTTTCAGCGGGTTGACCTGGTGGCCGGGAAGG
>NC_134261.1:9444368-9446868 GCF_965152275.1 Natator depressus
GGGGGGCTCGGGGGGGCCGGGGGCCGCCCCACCTGCCAACGTGCCCCTGTCCCCCCTCACAAGATCGGGTACAACGCGCAGATTGGTCCCCGAGGCTCATCTCTGGTTCTCACAGGTTCCGAAAAACCTGTTCTCAGAAATCTCCTCGCACCCGTCAAAATGAACTAGTCGAAAAATCCAACCGCCAATTTAGGGGGACCAATCTGAAATCCTATCCGACCTCCTGGTTCTCTCGGTCGGCCGAGGGCACTTTTGGCGACCCCATCCGGACTTCCGTGAGACTGCCGGCCATCAGGTCAACCCGTCACTTTGAATGGGGTTGACCTGATGGCCGAGCAGGGACTTAGACATTTTTTCAGCCTTTTCCTCGGGGTTGACCTGGTGTCCCGGGGGGACTTAGACATTTTTTTCAGCCTTTTCCTCCGGGTTGACCTGGTGTCCCGGGGGGACTTAGACATTTTTTCAGCCTTTTCCTCCGGGTTGACCTGGTGTCCCGGGGGGACTTAGACTTTTTTTCAGCCTTTTCCTCCGGGTTGACCTGGTGTCCCGGGGGGACTTAGACTTTTTTTCAGCCTTTTCCTCCGGGTTGACCTGGTGTCCCGGGGGGACTTAGACATTTTTTTCAGCCTTTTCCTCCGGGTTGACCTGGTGTCCCGGGGGGACTTAGACTTTTTTTCAGCCTTTTCCTCCGGGTTGACCTGGTGTCCCGGGGGGACTTAGACTTTTTTTCAGCCTTTTCCTCCGGGTTGACCTGGTGTCCCGGGGGGACTTAGACTTTTTTTCAGCCTTTTCCTCCGGGTTGACCTGGTGTCCCGGGGGGACTTAGACTTTTTTTCAGCCTTTTCCTCCGGGTTGACCTGGTGTCCCGGGGGGACTTAGACATTTTTTTCAGCCTTTTCCTCCGGGTTGACCTGGTGTCCCGGGGGGACTTAGACTTTTTTTCAGCCTTTTCCTCCGGGTTGACCTGGTGTCCCGGGGGGACTTAGACATTTTTTTCAGCCTTTTCCTCCGGGTTGACCTGGTGTCCCGGGGGGACTTAGACATTTTTTTCAGCCTTTTCCTCCGGGCTGACCTGGTGGCCGAGCGTCTCGCCGTCCGCGGCCGGAGCTAGAGATGCCCCCCCCCCCAGGCCAGCCTGCGAAGCCGCGGCCAGGATCGGGCCCCTGGAAGTCTGACTAAAAATTTTCACCGACCCCAAAAACGGTTAGGGGGGGCCTCATAAAGCCTCCGGAGCGAAAAAAAAAAAAACGGAAAAAAGGATCGGGCCCACCCGAGGCAGGGGAGTCAGTAAGGGAAAGGGGACGAGGCGGCCCGGAGCCGGGTGCCCGGAGCCGGGTGCCGGCGGCCAGGATCGGGCCCCTGGAAGTCTGAAAAATTTTTTTCACCGACCCCCAAAGTGGTATTGGGGGGGGCTCATAAAGCCTCCGGAGCGAAAAAAAAAAAAAACGGAAAAAAGGATCGGGCCCACCCGAGGCAGGGGAGTCAGTAAGGGAAAGGGGACGAGGCGGCCCGGAGCCGGGTGCCCGGAGCCGGGTGCCCGCGGCCAGGATCGGGCCCCTGGAAGTCTGAAAAAAATTTTTTCACCGACCCCCAAAGTGGTGTTGGGGGGGGCTCACGAAGCCTCCGGAGCGGAAAAAAAAAAACGGAAAAAAGGATCGGGCCCACCCGAGGCAGCGGAGTCAGTAAGGGAAAGGGGACGAGGCGGCCCGGAGCCGGGTGCCCGGAGCCGGGTGCCCGCGGCCAGGATCGGGCCCCTGGAAGTCTGAAAAAAAAATTTTCACCGACCCCCAAAGGGGTGTTGGGGGGGGGCTCATGAAGCCTCCGGAGCGAAAAAAAAAAACGGAAAAAAGGATCGGGCCCACCCGAGGCAGGGGAGTCAGTAAGGGAAAGGGGACGAGGCGGACCGGAGCCGAGTGCCTACGGCCATACCGGACGGAAGGCCCCCGATCCCGTCCGATCTCGGAAGGTAAACCGTCCCGGGCCTGGCTAGTACTTGGATGGGTGACCGCCTGGGAATCCCAGGTGCCGTAGGCAGCTTTTCCCGCTGCGAGCCAGCTCTCTCCTTTTCTGGGGAACAAGGGCAGGGTCGCCCTGCCAGGGGCCCTGGGGCTGAAGTCCCTGCCGGCCACCAGGTCAACCCGGAGCCTGCCCCTCTGCGGCCAGCAGGTCAACCCCATACCGGCAGGGGGTTGACCTGGTGGCCGGGAAGCAGAGCGGCCAGCAGGTCAACCCCATACATTCAGCGGGTTGACCTGGTGGACGGGAAGGAAAGCGGCCAGCAGGTCAACCCCATACTTTCAGCGGGTTGACCTGGTGGCCGGGAAGGAAAGCGGCCAGCAGGTCAACCCCATACATTCAGCGGGTTGACCTGGTGGCCGGGAAGGAAAGCGGCCAGCAGGTCAACCCCATACATTCAGCGGGTTGACCTGGTGGCCGGGAAGGAAAGCGGCCAGCAGGTCAACCCCATACATTCAGCGGGTTGACCTGGTGGCCGGGAAGG
>NC_134261.1:9471868-9476868 GCF_965152275.1 Natator depressus
CCCCTGCTCGCTCTCGCGACGTGTTTGGCCCTGCCGAGCCTCGCGGCTCCCTGGGTTTTCAGACCCCTGGGTGGGCTGCCGGAGCCGCTCGACCTCGCAGGGCGGAGATCTCGGCCGGCTGGCCCCACGGCGCGGAGGGCCGGGCACGCGCCCGGGCCCCCCCCCAAAGGAGGAAAGTCCCAATCGGCCCCAGGATCCGGGGACGCGAAGAGGAAGAGGGACCCGATCCGCCTGAACGCCAGACGCCCCCTGCGGTCGGGGGCGCCGGCCCGCGAAGGACCCTTCCCGTCGCGAACGTGAGCGCCACATCGATCGGAAGGCGAGAGAGGAGCGGGCCCCCCCTCCCTCCGGGGGGCGCCGACAGTCGGAGTTCGCATCCCGGCCACCGGGCCTGCACCGGGGGTGCGAGGGGACGACGGGGTCCCCGGAGGAAAAGAGCCGGAAAAGGGGGGGCTCGGGGGGGCCGGGGGCCGCCCCACCTGCCAACGTGCCCCTGTCCCCCCTCACAAGATCGGGTACAACGCGCAGATTGGTCCCCGAGGCTCATCTCTGGTTCTCACAGGTTCCGAAAAACCTGTTCTCAGAAATCTCCTCGCACCCGTCAAAATGAACTAGTCGAAAAATCCAACCGCCAATTTAGGGGGACCAATCTGAAATCCTATCCGACCTCCTGGTTCTCTCGGTCGGCCGAGGGCACTTTTGGCGACCCCATCCGGACTTCCGTGAGACTGCCGGCCATCAGGTCAACCCGTCACTTTGAATGGGGTTGACCTGATGGCCGAGCAGGGACTTAGACATTTTTTCAGCCTTTTCCTCGGGGTTGACCTGGTGTCCCGGGGGGACTTAGACATTTTTTTCAGCCTTTTCCTCCGGGTTGACCTGGTGTCCCGGGGGGACTTAGACATTTTTTCAGCCTTTTCCTCCGGGTTGACCTGGTGTCCCGGGGGGACTTAGACTTTTTTTCAGCCTTTTCCTCCGGGTTGACCTGGTGTCCCGGGGGGACTTAGACTTTTTTTCAGCCTTTTCCTCCGGGTTGACCTGGTGTCCCGGGGGGACTTAGACATTTTTTTCAGCCTTTTCCTCCGGGTTGACCTGGTGTCCCGGGGGGACTTAGACTTTTTTTCAGCCTTTTCCTCCGGGTTGACCTGGTGTCCCGGGGGGACTTAGACTTTTTTTCAGCCTTTTCCTCCGGGTTGACCTGGTGTCCCGGGGGGACTTAGACTTTTTTTCAGCCTTTTCCTCCGGGTTGACCTGGTGTCCCGGGGGGACTTAGACTTTTTTTCAGCCTTTTCCTCCGGGTTGACCTGGTGTCCCGGGGGGACTTAGACATTTTTTTCAGCCTTTTCCTCCGGGTTGACCTGGTGTCCCGGGGGGACTTAGACTTTTTTTCAGCCTTTTCCTCCGGGTTGACCTGGTGTCCCGGGGGGACTTAGACATTTTTTTCAGCCTTTTCCTCCGGGTTGACCTGGTGTCCCGGGGGGACTTAGACATTTTTTTCAGCCTTTTCCTCCGGGCTGACCTGGTGGCCGAGCGTCTCGCCGTCCGCGGCCGGAGCTAGAGATGCCCCCCCCCCCAGGCCAGCCTGCGAAGCCGCGGCCAGGATCGGGCCCCTGGAAGTCTGACTAAAAATTTTCACCGACCCCAAAAACGGTTAGGGGGGGCCTCATAAAGCCTCCGGAGCGAAAAAAAAAAAAACGGAAAAAAGGATCGGGCCCACCCGAGGCAGGGGAGTCAGTAAGGGAAAGGGGACGAGGCGGCCCGGAGCCGGGTGCCCGGAGCCGGGTGCCGGCGGCCAGGATCGGGCCCCTGGAAGTCTGAAAAATTTTTTTCACCGACCCCCAAAGTGGTATTGGGGGGGGCTCATAAAGCCTCCGGAGCGAAAAAAAAAAAAAACGGAAAAAAGGATCGGGCCCACCCGAGGCAGGGGAGTCAGTAAGGGAAAGGGGACGAGGCGGCCCGGAGCCGGGTGCCCGGAGCCGGGTGCCCGCGGCCAGGATCGGGCCCCTGGAAGTCTGAAAAAAATTTTTTCACCGACCCCCAAAGTGGTGTTGGGGGGGGCTCACGAAGCCTCCGGAGCGGAAAAAAAAAAACGGAAAAAAGGATCGGGCCCACCCGAGGCAGCGGAGTCAGTAAGGGAAAGGGGACGAGGCGGCCCGGAGCCGGGTGCCCGGAGCCGGGTGCCCGCGGCCAGGATCGGGCCCCTGGAAGTCTGAAAAAAAAATTTTCACCGACCCCCAAAGGGGTGTTGGGGGGGGGCTCATGAAGCCTCCGGAGCGAAAAAAAAAAACGGAAAAAAGGATCGGGCCCACCCGAGGCAGGGGAGTCAGTAAGGGAAAGGGGACGAGGCGGACCGGAGCCGAGTGCCTACGGCCATACCGGACGGAAGGCCCCCGATCCCGTCCGATCTCGGAAGGTAAACCGTCCCGGGCCTGGCTAGTACTTGGATGGGTGACCGCCTGGGAATCCCAGGTGCCGTAGGCAGCTTTTCCCGCTGCGAGCCAGCTCTCTCCTTTTCTGGGGAACAAGGGCAGGGTCGCCCTGCCAGGGGCCCTGGGGCTGAAGTCCCTGCCGGCCACCAGGTCAACCCGGAGCCTGCCCCTCTGCGGCCAGCAGGTCAACCCCATACCGGCAGGGGGTTGACCTGGTGGCCGGGAAGCAGAGCGGCCAGCAGGTCAACCCCATACATTCAGCGGGTTGACCTGGTGGACGGGAAGGAAAGCGGCCAGCAGGTCAACCCCATACTTTCAGCGGGTTGACCTGGTGGCCGGGAAGGAAAGCGGCCAGCAGGTCAACCCCATACATTCAGCGGGTTGACCTGGTGGCCGGGAAGGAAAGCGGCCAGCAGGTCAACCCCATACATTCAGCGGGTTGACCTGGTGGCCGGGAAGGAAAGCGGCCAGCAGGTCAACCCCATACATTCAGCGGGTTGACCTGGTGGCCGGGAAGGAAAGCGGCCAGCAGGTCAACCCCATACATTCAGCGGGTTGACCTGGTGGCCGGGAAGGAAAGCGGCCAGCAGGTCAACCCCATACATTCAGCGGGTTGACCTGGTGGCCCGAAAGCAAACCGGCCACCAGGTCAACCCGGAGCCTGCCCCCGCGGGCAGGGGCCAAGCGGACCCCCCTCCGCCCGGGCTTGCCCTGCTCCGAGCCGGGGCTTAATCCCCGTCCGGCCACCAGGTCAACCCGGAGCCTGCCCCTCTGCGGCCAGCAGGTCAACCCCATGCCGGCAGCGGGTTGACCTGGTGGCCGGGAAGGAAAGCGGCCACCAGGTCAACCCCATACTTTCAGCGGGTTGACCTGGTGGCCGGGAAGGAAAGCGGCCACCAGGTCAACCCCATACTTTCAGCGGGTTGACCTGGTGGCCGGGAAGGAAAGCGGCCAGCAGGTCAACCCCATACATTCAGCGGGTTGACCTGGTGGCCGGGAAGGAAAGCGGCCAGCAGGTCAACCCCATACATTCAGCGGGTTGACCTGGTGGCCGGGAAGGAAAGCGGCCAGCAGGTCAACCCCATACATTCAGCGGGTTGACCTGGTGGCCGGGAAGGAAAGCGGCCAGCAGGTCAACCCCATACATTCAGCGGGTTGACCTGGTGGCCGGGAAGGAAAGCGGCCAGCAGGTCAACCCCATACATTCAGCGGGTTGACCTGGTGGCCGGGAAGGAAAGCGGCCAGCAGGTCAACCCCATACATTCAGCGGGTTGACCTGGTGGCCGGGAAGGAAAGCGGCCAGCAGGTCAACCCCATACATTCAGCGGGTTGACCTGGTGGCCGGGAAGAAAAGCGGCCAGCAGGTCAACCCCATACATTCAGCGGGTTGACCTGGTGGCCGGGAAGGAAAGCGGCCAGCAGGTCAACCCCATACATTCAGCGGGTTGACCTGGTGGCCGGGAAGGAAAGCGGCCACCAGGTCAACCCCATACAGGCAGCGGGTTGACCTGGTGGCCCGAAAGCAAACCGGCCACCAGGTCAACCCGGAGCCTGCCCCCGCGGGCAGGGGCCGGCATACCCCCGTCCGTCCGGGGTCGCCCTGCCCCGGGCTCCGGGCTTAAGTCCCGAGCGGCCACCAGGTCAACCCGGAGCCTGCCCCCGCGGGCAGGGGCCGGCGGACCCCCGTCCGTCCGGGGTCGCCCTGCCCCGGGCTCCGGGCTTATTCCCCGTCCGGCCACCAGGTCAACCCGGAGCCTGCCCCCGCGGGCAGGGGCCAGGCGGAGCCCCGTCCGTCCGGGGTCGCCCTGCCCCGGGCTCCGGGCTTAAGTCCCGAGCGGCCACCAGGTCAACCCGGAGCCAGCCCCCGCGGGCAGGGGCCGGCGGAGCCCCGTCCGTCCGGGGTCGCCCTGCCCCGGGCTCCGGGCTTAATTCCCGTCCGGCCACCAGGTCAACCCGGAGCCTGCCCCCGCGGGCAGGGGCCAGGCGGACCCCCGTCTGTCCGGGGTCGCCCTGCCCCGGGCTCCGGGCTTAATTCTCCTCCGGCCACCAGGTCAACCCGGAGCCTGCCCCCGCGGGCAGGGGCCAGGCGGACCCCCGTCCGTCCGGGGTCGCCCTGCCCCGGGCTCCGGGCTTAATTCTCCTCCGGCCACCAGGTCAACCCGGAGCCTGCCCCCGCGGGCAGGGGCCGGCGGAGCCCCGTCCGTCCGGGGTCGCCCTGCCCCGGGCTCCGGGCTTAATTCCCGTCCGGCCACCAGGTCAACCCGGAGCCTGCCCCCGCGGGCAGGGGCCAGGCGGACCCCCGTCTGTCCGGGGTCGCCCTGCCCCGGGCTCCGGGCTTAATTCTCCTCCGGCCACCAGGTCAACCCGGAGCCTGCCCCCGCGGGCAGGGGCCAGGCGGACCCCCGTCCGTCCGGGGTCGCCCTGCCCCGGGCTCCGGGCTTAATTCTCCTCCGGCCACCAGGTCAACCCGGAGCCTGCCCCCGCGGGCAGGGGCCGGCATACCCCCGTCCGTCCGGGGTCGCCCTGCCCCGGGCTCCGGGCTTAATTCCCGTCCGGCCACCAGGTCAACCC
>NC_134261.1:9489368-9491868 GCF_965152275.1 Natator depressus
AAAAAACGGAAAAAAGGATCGGGCCCACCCGAGGCAGGGGAGTCAGTAAGGGAAAGGGGACGAGGCGGCCCGGAGCCGGGTGCCCGGAGCCGGGTGCCGGCGGCCAGGATCGGGCCCCTGGAAGTCTGAAAAATTTTTTTCACCGACCCCCAAAGTGGTATTGGGGGGGGCTCATAAAGCCTCCGGAGCGAAAAAAAAAAAAAACGGAAAAAAGGATCGGGCCCACCCGAGGCAGGGGAGTCAGTAAGGGAAAGGGGACGAGGCGGCCCGGAGCCGGGTGCCCGGAGCCGGGTGCCCGCGGCCAGGATCGGGCCCCTGGAAGTCTGAAAAAAATTTTTTCACCGACCCCCAAAGTGGTGTTGGGGGGGGCTCACGAAGCCTCCGGAGCGGAAAAAAAAAACGGAAAAAAGGATCGGGCCCACCCGAGGCAGCGGAGTCAGTAAGGGAAAGGGGACGAGGCGGCCCGGAGCCGGGTGCCCGGAGCCGGGTGCCCGCGGCCAGGATCGGGCCCCTGGAAGTCTGAAAAAAAAATTTTCACCGACCCCCAAAGGGGTGTTGGGGGGGGGCTCATGAAGCCTCCGGAGCGAAAAAAAAAAACGGAAAAAAGGATCGGGCCCACCCGAGGCAGGGGAGTCAGTAAGGGAAAGGGGACGAGGCGGACCGGAGCCGAGTGCCTACGGCCATACCGGACGGAAGGCCCCCGATCCCGTCCGATCTCGGAAGGTAAACCGTCCCGGGCCTGGCTAGTACTTGGATGGGTGACCGCCTGGGAATCCCAGGTGCCGTAGGCAGCTTTTCCCGCTGCGAGCCAGCTCTCTCCTTTTCTGGGGAACAAGGGCAGGGTCGCCCTGCCAGGGGCCCTGGGGCTGAAGTCCCTGCCGGCCACCAGGTCAACCCGGAGCCTGCCCCTCTGCGGCCAGCAGGTCAACCCCATACCGGCAGGGGGTTGACCTGGTGGCCGGGAAGCAGAGCGGCCAGCAGGTCAACCCCATACATTCAGCGGGTTGACCTGGTGGACGGGAAGGAAAGCGGCCAGCAGGTCAACCCCATACTTTCAGCGGGTTGACCTGGTGGCCGGGAAGGAAAGCGGCCAGCAGGTCAACCCCATACATTCAGCGGGTTGACCTGGTGGCCGGGAAGGAAAGCGGCCAGCAGGTCAACCCCATACATTCAGCGGGTTGACCTGGTGGCCGGGAAGGAAAGCGGCCAGCAGGTCAACCCCATACATTCAGCGGGTTGACCTGGTGGCCGGGAAGGAAAGCGGCCAGCAGGTCAACCCCATACATTCAGCGGGTTGACCTGGTGGCCGGGAAGGAAAGCGGCCAGCAGGTCAACCCCATACATTCAGCGGGTTGACCTGGTGGCCCGAAAGCAAACCGGCCACCAGGTCAACCCGGAGCCTGCCCCCGCGGGCAGGGGCCAAGCGGACCCCCCTCCGCCCGGGCTTGCCCTGCTCCGAGCCGGGGCTTAATCCCCGTCCGGCCACCAGGTCAACCCGGAGCCTGCCCCTCTGCGGCCAGCAGGTCAACCCCATGCCGGCAGCGGGTTGACCTGGTGGCCGGGAAGGAAAGCGGCCACCAGGTCAACCCCATACTTTCAGCGGGTTGACCTGGTGGCCGGGAAGGAAAGCGGCCACCAGGTCAACCCCATACTTTCAGCGGGTTGACCTGGTGGCCGGGAAGGAAAGCGGCCAGCAGGTCAACCCCATACATTCAGCGGGTTGACCTGGTGGCCGGGAAGGAAAGCGGCCAGCAGGTCAACCCCATACATTCAGCGGGTTGACCTGGTGGCCGGGAAGGAAAGCGGCCAGCAGGTCAACCCCATACATTCAGCGGGTTGACCTGGTGGCCGGGAAGGAAAGCGGCCAGCAGGTCAACCCCATACATTCAGCGGGTTGACCTGGTGGCCGGGAAGGAAAGCGGCCAGCAGGTCAACCCCATACATTCAGCGGGTTGACCTGGTGGCCGGGAAGGAAAGCGGCCAGCAGGTCAACCCCATACATTCAGCGGGTTGACCTGGTGGCCGGGAAGGAAAGCGGCCAGCAGGTCAACCCCATACATTCAGCGGGTTGACCTGGTGGCCGGGAAGAAAAGCGGCCAGCAGGTCAACCCCATACATTCAGCGGGTTGACCTGGTGGCCGGGAAGGAAAGCGGCCAGCAGCTCAACCCCATACATTCAGCGGGTTGACCTGGTGGCCGGGAAGGAAAGCGGCCAGCAGGTCAACCCCATACATTCAGCGGGTTGACCTGGTGGCCGGGAAGAAAAGCGGCCAGCAGGTCAACCCCATACATTCAGCGGGTTGACCTGGTGGCCGGGAAGGAAAGCGGCCAGCAGGTCAACCCCATACATTCAGCGGGTTGACCTGGTGGCCGGGAAGGAAAGCGGCCACCAGGTCAACCCCATACAGGCAGCGGGTTGACCTGGTGGCCCGAAAGCAAACCGGCCACCAGGTCAACCCGGAGCCTGCCCCCGCGGGCAGGGGCCGGCATACCCCCGTCC
>NC_134261.1:9504368-9506868 GCF_965152275.1 Natator depressus
CCCCATCCGGACTTCCGTGAGACTGCCGGCCATCAGGTCAACCCGTCACTTTGAATGGGGTTGACCTGATGGCCGAGCAGGGACTTAGACATTTTTTCAGCCTTTTCCTCGGGGTTGACCTGGTGTCCCGGGGGGACTTAGACATTTTTTTCAGCCTTTTCCTCCGGGTTGACCTGGTGTCCCGGGGGGACTTAGACATTTTTTCAGCCTTTTCCTCCGGGTTGACCTGGTGTCCCGGGGGGACTTAGACTTTTTTTCAGCCTTTTCCTCCGGGTTGACCTGGTGTCCCGGGGGGACTTAGACTTTTTTTCAGCCTTTTCCTCCGGGTTGACCTGGTGTCCCGGGGGGACTTAGACATTTTTTTCAGCCTTTTCCTCCGGGTTGACCTGGTGTCCCGGGGGGACTTAGACTTTTTTTCAGCCTTTTCCTCCGGGTTGACCTGGTGTCCCGGGGGGACTTAGACTTTTTTTCAGCCTTTTCCTCCGGGTTGACCTGGTGTCCCGGGGGGACTTAGACTTTTTTTCAGCCTTTTCCTCCGGGTTGACCTGGTGTCCCGGGGGGACTTAGACTTTTTTTCAGCCTTTTCCTCCGGGTTGACCTGGTGTCCCGGGGGGACTTAGACATTTTTTTCAGCCTTTTCCTCCGGGTTGACCTGGTGTCCCGGGGGGACTTAGACTTTTTTTCAGCCTTTTCCTCCGGGTTGACCTGGTGTCCCGGGGGGACTTAGACATTTTTTTCAGCCTTTTCCTCCGGGTTGACCTGGTGTCCCGGGGGGACTTAGACATTTTTTTCAGCCTTTTCCTCCGGGCTGACCTGGTGGCCGAGCGTCTCGCCGTCCGCGGCCGGAGCTAGAGATGCCCCCCCCCCCAGGCCAGCCTGCGAAGCCGCGGCCAGGATCGGGCCCCTGGAAGTCTGACTAAAAATTTTCACCGACCCCAAAAACGGTTAGGGGGGGCCTCATAAAGCCTCCGGAGCGAAAAAAAAAAAAACGGAAAAAAGGATCGGGCCCACCCGAGGCAGGGGAGTCAGTAAGGGAAAGGGGACGAGGCGGCCCGGAGCCGGGTGCCCGGAGCCGGGTGCCGGCGGCCAGGATCGGGCCCCTGGAAGTCTGAAAAATTTTTTTCACCGACCCCCAAAGTGGTATTGGGGGGGGCTCATAAAGCCTCCGGAGCGAAAAAAAAAAAAAACGGAAAAAAGGATCGGGCCCACCCGAGGCAGGGGAGTCAGTAAGGGAAAGGGGACGAGGCGGCCCGGAGCCGGGTGCCCGGAGCCGGGTGCCCGCGGCCAGGATCGGGCCCCTGGAAGTCTGAAAAAAATTTTTTCACCGACCCCCAAAGTGGTGTTGGGGGGGGCTCACGAAGCCTCCGGAGCGGAAAAAAAAAAACGGAAAAAAGGATCGGGCCCACCCGAGGCAGCGGAGTCAGTAAGGGAAAGGGGACGAGGCGGCCCGGAGCCGGGTGCCCGGAGCCGGGTGCCCGCGGCCAGGATCGGGCCCCTGGAAGTCTGAAAAAAAAATTTTCACCGACCCCCAAAGGGGTGTTGGGGGGGGGCTCATGAAGCCTCCGGAGCGAAAAAAAAAAACGGAAAAAAGGATCGGGCCCACCCGAGGCAGGGGAGTCAGTAAGGGAAAGGGGACGAGGCGGACCGGAGCCGAGTGCCTACGGCCATACCGGACGGAAGGCCCCCGATCCCGTCCGATCTCGGAAGGTAAACCGTCCCGGGCCTGGCTAGTACTTGGATGGGTGACCGCCTGGGAATCCCAGGTGCCGTAGGCAGCTTTTCCCGCTGCGAGCCAGCTCTCTCCTTTTCTGGGGAACAAGGGCAGGGTCGCCCTGCCAGGGGCCCTGGGGCTGAAGTCCCTGCCGGCCACCAGGTCAACCCGGAGCCTGCCCCTCTGCGGCCAGCAGGTCAACCCCATACCGGCAGGGGGTTGACCTGGTGGCCGGGAAGCAGAGCGGCCAGCAGGTCAACCCCATACATTCAGCGGGTTGACCTGGTGGACGGGAAGGAAAGCGGCCAGCAGGTCAACCCCATACTTTCAGCGGGTTGACCTGGTGGCCGGGAAGGAAAGCGGCCAGCAGGTCAACCCCATACATTCAGCGGGTTGACCTGGTGGCCGGGAAGGAAAGCGGCCAGCAGGTCAACCCCATACATTCAGCGGGTTGACCTGGTGGCCGGGAAGGAAAGCGGCCAGCAGGTCAACCCCATACATTCAGCGGGTTGACCTGGTGGCCGGGAAGGAAAGCGGCCAGCAGGTCAACCCCATACATTCAGCGGGTTGACCTGGTGGCCGGGAAGGAAAGCGGCCAGCAGGTCAACCCCATACATTCAGCGGGTTGACCTGGTGGCCCGAAAGCAAACCGGCCACCAGGTCAACCCGGAGCCTGCCCCCGCGGGCAGGGGCCAAGCGGACCCCCCTCCGCCCGGGCTTGCCCTGCTCCGAGCCGGGGCTTAATCCCCGTCCGGCCACCAGGTCAACCCGGAGCCTGCCCCTCTGCGG
>NC_134261.1:9519368-9521868 GCF_965152275.1 Natator depressus
TCATCTCTGGTTCTCACAGGTTCCGAAAAACCTGTTCTCAGAAATCTCCTCGCACCCGTCAAAATGAACTAGTCGAAAAATCCAACCGCCAATTTAGGGGGACCAATCTGAAATCCTATCCGACCTCCTGGTTCTCTCGGTCGGCCGAGGGCACTTTTGGCGACCCCATCCGGACTTCCGTGAGACTGCCGGCCATCAGGTCAACCCGTCACTTTGAATGGGGTTGACCTGATGGCCGAGCAGGGACTTAGACATTTTTTCAGCCTTTTCCTCGGGGTTGACCTGGTGTCCCGGGGGGACTTAGACATTTTTTTCAGCCTTTTCCTCCGGGTTGACCTGGTGTCCCGGGGGGACTTAGACATTTTTTCAGCCTTTTCCTCCGGGTTGACCTGGTGTCCCGGGGGGACTTAGACTTTTTTTCAGCCTTTTCCTCCGGGTTGACCTGGTGTCCCGGGGGGACTTAGACTTTTTTTCAGCCTTTTCCTCCGGGTTGACCTGGTGTCCCGGGGGGACTTAGACATTTTTTTCAGCCTTTTCCTCCGGGTTGACCTGGTGTCCCGGGGGGACTTAGACTTTTTTTCAGCCTTTTCCTCCGGGTTGACCTGGTGTCCCGGGGGGACTTAGACTTTTTTTCAGCCTTTTCCTCCGGGTTGACCTGGTGTCCCGGGGGGACTTAGACTTTTTTTCAGCCTTTTCCTCCGGGTTGACCTGGTGTCCCGGGGGGACTTAGACTTTTTTTCAGCCTTTTCCTCCGGGTTGACCTGGTGTCCCGGGGGGACTTAGACATTTTTTTCAGCCTTTTCCTCCGGGTTGACCTGGTGTCCCGGGGGGACTTAGACTTTTTTTCAGCCTTTTCCTCCGGGTTGACCTGGTGTCCCGGGGGGACTTAGACATTTTTTTCAGCCTTTTCCTCCGGGTTGACCTGGTGTCCCGGGGGGACTTAGACATTTTTTTCAGCCTTTTCCTCCGGGCTGACCTGGTGGCCGAGCGTCTCGCCGTCCGCGGCCGGAGCTAGAGATGCCCCCCCCCCCAGGCCAGCCTGCGAAGCCGCGGCCAGGATCGGGCCCCTGGAAGTCTGACTAAAAATTTTCACCGACCCCAAAAACGGTTAGGGGGGGCCTCATAAAGCCTCCGGAGCGAAAAAAAAAAAAACGGAAAAAAGGATCGGGCCCACCCGAGGCAGGGGAGTCAGTAAGGGAAAGGGGACGAGGCGGCCCGGAGCCGGGTGCCCGGAGCCGGGTGCCGGCGGCCAGGATCGGGCCCCTGGAAGTCTGAAAAATTTTTTTCACCGACCCCCAAAGTGGTATTGGGGGGGGCTCATAAAGCCTCCGGAGCGAAAAAAAAAAAAAACGGAAAAAAGGATCGGGCCCACCCGAGGCAGGGGAGTCAGTAAGGGAAAGGGGACGAGGCGGCCCGGAGCCGGGTGCCCGGAGCCGGGTGCCCGCGGCCAGGATCGGGCCCCTGGAAGTCTGAAAAAAATTTTTTCACCGACCCCCAAAGTGGTGTTGGGGGGGGCTCACGAAGCCTCCGGAGCGGAAAAAAAAAAACGGAAAAAAGGATCGGGCCCACCCGAGGCAGCGGAGTCAGTAAGGGAAAGGGGACGAGGCGGCCCGGAGCCGGGTGCCCGGAGCCGGGTGCCCGCGGCCAGGATCGGGCCCCTGGAAGTCTGAAAAAAAAATTTTCACCGACCCCCAAAGGGGTGTTGGGGGGGGGCTCATGAAGCCTCCGGAGCGAAAAAAAAAAACGGAAAAAAGGATCGGGCCCACCCGAGGCAGGGGAGTCAGTAAGGGAAAGGGGACGAGGCGGACCGGAGCCGAGTGCCTACGGCCATACCGGACGGAAGGCCCCCGATCCCGTCCGATCTCGGAAGGTAAACCGTCCCGGGCCTGGCTAGTACTTGGATGGGTGACCGCCTGGGAATCCCAGGTGCCGTAGGCAGCTTTTCCCGCTGCGAGCCAGCTCTCTCCTTTTCTGGGGAACAAGGGCAGGGTCGCCCTGCCAGGGGCCCTGGGGCTGAAGTCCCTGCCGGCCACCAGGTCAACCCGGAGCCTGCCCCTCTGCGGCCAGCAGGTCAACCCCATACCGGCAGGGGGTTGACCTGGTGGCCGGGAAGCAGAGCGGCCAGCAGGTCAACCCCATACATTCAGCGGGTTGACCTGGTGGACGGGAAGGAAAGCGGCCAGCAGGTCAACCCCATACTTTCAGCGGGTTGACCTGGTGGCCGGGAAGGAAAGCGGCCAGCAGGTCAACCCCATACATTCAGCGGGTTGACCTGGTGGCCGGGAAGGAAAGCGGCCAGCAGGTCAACCCCATACATTCAGCGGGTTGACCTGGTGGCCGGGAAGGAAAGCGGCCAGCAGGTCAACCCCATACATTCAGCGGGTTGACCTGGTGGCCGGGAAGGAAAGCGGCCAGCAGGTCAACCCCATACATTCAGCGGGTTGACCTGGTGGCCGGGAAGGAAAGCGGCCAGCAGGTCAACCCCATACATTCAGCGGGT
>NC_134261.1:9534368-9536868 GCF_965152275.1 Natator depressus
GAACGCCAGACGCCCCCTGCGGTCGGGGGCGCCGGCCCGCGAAGGACCCTTCCCGTCGCGAACGTGAGCGCCACATCGATCGGAAGGCGAGAGAGGAGCGGGCCCCCCCTCCCTCCGGGGGGCGCCGACAGTCGGAGTTCGCATCCCGGCCACCGGGCCTGCACCGGGGGTGCGAGGGGACGACGGGGTCCCCGGAGGAAAAGAGCCGGAAAAGGGGGGGCTCGGGGGGGCCGGGGGCCGCCCCACCTGCCAACGTGCCCCTGTCCCCCCTCACAAGATCGGGTACAACGCGCAGATTGGTCCCCGAGGCTCATCTCTGGTTCTCACAGGTTCCGAAAAACCTGTTCTCAGAAATCTCCTCGCACCCGTCAAAATGAACTAGTCGAAAAATCCAACCGCCAATTTAGGGGGACCAATCTGAAATCCTATCCGACCTCCTGGTTCTCTCGGTCGGCCGAGGGCACTTTTGGCGACCCCATCCGGACTTCCGTGAGACTGCCGGCCATCAGGTCAACCCGTCACTTTGAATGGGGTTGACCTGATGGCCGAGCAGGGACTTAGACATTTTTTCAGCCTTTTCCTCGGGGTTGACCTGGTGTCCCGGGGGGACTTAGACATTTTTTTCAGCCTTTTCCTCCGGGTTGACCTGGTGTCCCGGGGGGACTTAGACATTTTTTCAGCCTTTTCCTCCGGGTTGACCTGGTGTCCCGGGGGGACTTAGACTTTTTTTCAGCCTTTTCCTCCGGGTTGACCTGGTGTCCCGGGGGGACTTAGACTTTTTTTCAGCCTTTTCCTCCGGGTTGACCTGGTGTCCCGGGGGGACTTAGACATTTTTTTCAGCCTTTTCCTCCGGGTTGACCTGGTGTCCCGGGGGGACTTAGACTTTTTTTCAGCCTTTTCCTCCGGGTTGACCTGGTGTCCCGGGGGGACTTAGACTTTTTTTCAGCCTTTTCCTCCGGGTTGACCTGGTGTCCCGGGGGGACTTAGACTTTTTTTCAGCCTTTTCCTCCGGGTTGACCTGGTGTCCCGGGGGGACTTAGACTTTTTTTCAGCCTTTTCCTCCGGGTTGACCTGGTGTCCCGGGGGGACTTAGACATTTTTTTCAGCCTTTTCCTCCGGGTTGACCTGGTGTCCCGGGGGGACTTAGACTTTTTTTCAGCCTTTTCCTCCGGGTTGACCTGGTGTCCCGGGGGGACTTAGACATTTTTTTCAGCCTTTTCCTCCGGGTTGACCTGGTGTCCCGGGGGGACTTAGACATTTTTTTCAGCCTTTTCCTCCGGGCTGACCTGGTGGCCGAGCGTCTCGCCGTCCGCGGCCGGAGCTAGAGATGCCCCCCCCCCCAGGCCAGCCTGCGAAGCCGCGGCCAGGATCGGGCCCCTGGAAGTCTGACTAAAAATTTTCACCGACCCCAAAAACGGTTAGGGGGGGCCTCATAAAGCCTCCGGAGCGAAAAAAAAAAAAACGGAAAAAAGGATCGGGCCCACCCGAGGCAGGGGAGTCAGTAAGGGAAAGGGGACGAGGCGGCCCGGAGCCGGGTGCCCGGAGCCGGGTGCCGGCGGCCAGGATCGGGCCCCTGGAAGTCTGAAAAATTTTTTTCACCGACCCCCAAAGTGGTATTGGGGGGGGCTCATAAAGCCTCCGGAGCGAAAAAAAAAAAAAACGGAAAAAAGGATCGGGCCCACCCGAGGCAGGGGAGTCAGTAAGGGAAAGGGGACGAGGCGGCCCGGAGCCGGGTGCCCGGAGCCGGGTGCCCGCGGCCAGGATCGGGCCCCTGGAAGTCTGAAAAAAATTTTTTCACCGACCCCCAAAGTGGTGTTGGGGGGGGCTCACGAAGCCTCCGGAGCGGAAAAAAAAAAACGGAAAAAAGGATCGGGCCCACCCGAGGCAGCGGAGTCAGTAAGGGAAAGGGGACGAGGCGGCCCGGAGCCGGGTGCCCGGAGCCGGGTGCCCGCGGCCAGGATCGGGCCCCTGGAAGTCTGAAAAAAAAATTTTCACCGACCCCCAAAGGGGTGTTGGGGGGGGGCTCATGAAGCCTCCGGAGCGAAAAAAAAAAACGGAAAAAAGGATCGGGCCCACCCGAGGCAGGGGAGTCAGTAAGGGAAAGGGGACGAGGCGGACCGGAGCCGAGTGCCTACGGCCATACCGGACGGAAGGCCCCCGATCCCGTCCGATCTCGGAAGGTAAACCGTCCCGGGCCTGGCTAGTACTTGGATGGGTGACCGCCTGGGAATCCCAGGTGCCGTAGGCAGCTTTTCCCGCTGCGAGCCAGCTCTCTCCTTTTCTGGGGAACAAGGGCAGGGTCGCCCTGCCAGGGGCCCTGGGGCTGAAGTCCCTGCCGGCCACCAGGTCAACCCGGAGCCTGCCCCTCTGCGGCCAGCAGGTCAACCCCATACCGGCAGGGGGTTGACCTGGTGGCCGGGAAGCAGAGCGGCCAGCAGGTCAACCCCATACATTCAGCGGGTTGACCTGGTGGACGGGAAGGAAAGCGGCCAGCAGGTCA
>NC_134261.1:9549368-9554368 GCF_965152275.1 Natator depressus
GTGGGCTGCCGGAGCCGCTCGACCTCGCAGGGCGGAGATCTCGGCCGGCTGGCCCCACGGCGCGGAGGGCCGGGCACGCGCCCGGGCCCCCCCCCAAAGGAGGAAAGTCCCAATCGGCCCCAGGATCCGGGGACGCGAAGAGGAAGAGGGACCCGATCCGCCTGAACGCCAGACGCCCCCTGCGGTCGGGGGCGCCGGCCCGCGAAGGACCCTTCCCGTCGCGAACGTGAGCGCCACATCGATCGGAAGGCGAGAGAGGAGCGGGCCCCCCCTCCCTCCGGGGGGCGCCGACAGTCGGAGTTCGCATCCCGGCCACCGGGCCTGCACCGGGGGTGCGAGGGGACGACGGGGTCCCCGGAGGAAAAGAGCCGGAAAAGGGGGGGCTCGGGGGGGCCGGGGGCCGCCCCACCTGCCAACGTGCCCCTGTCCCCCCTCACAAGATCGGGTACAACGCGCAGATTGGTCCCCGAGGCTCATCTCTGGTTCTCACAGGTTCCGAAAAACCTGTTCTCAGAAATCTCCTCGCACCCGTCAAAATGAACTAGTCGAAAAATCCAACCGCCAATTTAGGGGGACCAATCTGAAATCCTATCCGACCTCCTGGTTCTCTCGGTCGGCCGAGGGCACTTTTGGCGACCCCATCCGGACTTCCGTGAGACTGCCGGCCATCAGGTCAACCCGTCACTTTGAATGGGGTTGACCTGATGGCCGAGCAGGGACTTAGACATTTTTTCAGCCTTTTCCTCGGGGTTGACCTGGTGTCCCGGGGGGACTTAGACATTTTTTTCAGCCTTTTCCTCCGGGTTGACCTGGTGTCCCGGGGGGACTTAGACATTTTTTCAGCCTTTTCCTCCGGGTTGACCTGGTGTCCCGGGGGGACTTAGACTTTTTTTCAGCCTTTTCCTCCGGGTTGACCTGGTGTCCCGGGGGGACTTAGACTTTTTTTCAGCCTTTTCCTCCGGGTTGACCTGGTGTCCCGGGGGGACTTAGACATTTTTTTCAGCCTTTTCCTCCGGGTTGACCTGGTGTCCCGGGGGGACTTAGACTTTTTTTCAGCCTTTTCCTCCGGGTTGACCTGGTGTCCCGGGGGGACTTAGACTTTTTTTCAGCCTTTTCCTCCGGGTTGACCTGGTGTCCCGGGGGGACTTAGACTTTTTTTCAGCCTTTTCCTCCGGGTTGACCTGGTGTCCCGGGGGGACTTAGACTTTTTTTCAGCCTTTTCCTCCGGGTTGACCTGGTGTCCCGGGGGGACTTAGACATTTTTTTCAGCCTTTTCCTCCGGGTTGACCTGGTGTCCCGGGGGGACTTAGACTTTTTTTCAGCCTTTTCCTCCGGGTTGACCTGGTGTCCCGGGGGGACTTAGACATTTTTTTCAGCCTTTTCCTCCGGGTTGACCTGGTGTCCCGGGGGGACTTAGACATTTTTTTCAGCCTTTTCCTCCGGGCTGACCTGGTGGCCGAGCGTCTCGCCGTCCGCGGCCGGAGCTAGAGATGCCCCCCCCCCCAGGCCAGCCTGCGAAGCCGCGGCCAGGATCGGGCCCCTGGAAGTCTGACTAAAAATTTTCACCGACCCCAAAAACGGTTAGGGGGGGCCTCATAAAGCCTCCGGAGCGAAAAAAAAAAAAACGGAAAAAAGGATCGGGCCCACCCGAGGCAGGGGAGTCAGTAAGGGAAAGGGGACGAGGCGGCCCGGAGCCGGGTGCCCGGAGCCGGGTGCCGGCGGCCAGGATCGGGCCCCTGGAAGTCTGAAAAATTTTTTTCACCGACCCCCAAAGTGGTATTGGGGGGGGCTCATAAAGCCTCCGGAGCGAAAAAAAAAAAAAACGGAAAAAAGGATCGGGCCCACCCGAGGCAGGGGAGTCAGTAAGGGAAAGGGGACGAGGCGGCCCGGAGCCGGGTGCCCGGAGCCGGGTGCCCGCGGCCAGGATCGGGCCCCTGGAAGTCTGAAAAAAATTTTTTCACCGACCCCCAAAGTGGTGTTGGGGGGGGCTCACGAAGCCTCCGGAGCGGAAAAAAAAAAACGGAAAAAAGGATCGGGCCCACCCGAGGCAGCGGAGTCAGTAAGGGAAAGGGGACGAGGCGGCCCGGAGCCGGGTGCCCGGAGCCGGGTGCCCGCGGCCAGGATCGGGCCCCTGGAAGTCTGAAAAAAAAATTTTCACCGACCCCCAAAGGGGTGTTGGGGGGGGGCTCATGAAGCCTCCGGAGCGAAAAAAAAAAACGGAAAAAAGGATCGGGCCCACCCGAGGCAGGGGAGTCAGTAAGGGAAAGGGGACGAGGCGGACCGGAGCCGAGTGCCTACGGCCATACCGGACGGAAGGCCCCCGATCCCGTCCGATCTCGGAAGGTAAACCGTCCCGGGCCTGGCTAGTACTTGGATGGGTGACCGCCTGGGAATCCCAGGTGCCGTAGGCAGCTTTTCCCGCTGCGAGCCAGCTCTCTCCTTTTCTGGGGAACAAGGGCAGGGTCGCCCTGCCAGGGGCCCTGGGGCTGAAGTCCCTGCCGGCCACCAGGTCAACCCGGAGCCTGCCCCTCTGCGGCCAGCAGGTCAACCCCATACCGGCAGGGGGTTGACCTGGTGGCCGGGAAGCAGAGCGGCCAGCAGGTCAACCCCATACATTCAGCGGGTTGACCTGGTGGACGGGAAGGAAAGCGGCCAGCAGGTCAACCCCATACTTTCAGCGGGTTGACCTGGTGGCCGGGAAGGAAAGCGGCCAGCAGGTCAACCCCATACATTCAGCGGGTTGACCTGGTGGCCGGGAAGGAAAGCGGCCAGCAGGTCAACCCCATACATTCAGCGGGTTGACCTGGTGGCCGGGAAGGAAAGCGGCCAGCAGGTCAACCCCATACATTCAGCGGGTTGACCTGGTGGCCGGGAAGGAAAGCGGCCAGCAGGTCAACCCCATACATTCAGCGGGTTGACCTGGTGGCCGGGAAGGAAAGCGGCCAGCAGGTCAACCCCATACATTCAGCGGGTTGACCTGGTGGCCCGAAAGCAAACCGGCCACCAGGTCAACCCGGAGCCTGCCCCCGCGGGCAGGGGCCAAGCGGACCCCCCTCCGCCCGGGCTTGCCCTGCTCCGAGCCGGGGCTTAATCCCCGTCCGGCCACCAGGTCAACCCGGAGCCTGCCCCTCTGCGGCCAGCAGGTCAACCCCATGCCGGCAGCGGGTTGACCTGGTGGCCGGGAAGGAAAGCGGCCACCAGGTCAACCCCATACTTTCAGCGGGTTGACCTGGTGGCCGGGAAGGAAAGCGGCCACCAGGTCAACCCCATACTTTCAGCGGGTTGACCTGGTGGCCGGGAAGGAAAGCGGCCAGCAGGTCAACCCCATACATTCAGCGGGTTGACCTGGTGGCCGGGAAGGAAAGCGGCCAGCAGGTCAACCCCATACATTCAGCGGGTTGACCTGGTGGCCGGGAAGGAAAGCGGCCACCAGGTCAACCCCATACAGGCAGCGGGTTGACCTGGTGGCCCGAAAGCAAACCGGCCACCAGGTCAACCCGGAGCCTGCCCCCGCGGGCAGGGGCCGGCATACCCCCGTCCGTCCGGGGTCGCCCTGCCCCGGGCTCCGGGCTTAAGTCCCGAGCGGCCACCAGGTCAACCCGGAGCCTGCCCCCGCGGGCAGGGGCCGGCGGACCCCCGTCCGTCCGGGGTCGCCCTGCCCCGGGCTCCGGGCTTATTCCCCGTCCGGCCACCAGGTCAACCCGGAGCCTGCCCCCGCGGGCAGGGGCCAGGCGGAGCCCCGTCCGTCCGGGGTCGCCCTGCCCCGGGCTCCGGGCTTAAGTCCCGAGCGGCCACCAGGTCAACCCGGAGCCAGCCCCCGCGGGCAGGGGCCGGCGGAGCCCCGTCCGTCCGGGGTCGCCCTGCCCCGGGCTCCGGGCTTAATTCCCGTCCGGCCACCAGGTCAACCCGGAGCCTGCCCCCGCGGGCAGGGGCCAGGCGGACCCCCGTCTGTCCGGGGTCGCCCTGCCCCGGGCTCCGGGCTTAATTCTCCTCCGGCCACCAGGTCAACCCGGAGCCTGCCCCCGCGGGCAGGGGCCAGGCGGACCCCCGTCCGTCCGGGGTCGCCCTGCCCCGGGCTCCGGGCTTAATTCTCCTCCGGCCACCAGGTCAACCCGGAGCCTGCCCCCGCGGGCAGGGGCCGGCGGAGCCCCGTCCGTCCGGGGTCGCCCTGCCCCGGGCTCCGGGCTTAATTCCCGTCCGGCCACCAGGTCAACCCGGAGCCTGCCCCCGCGGGCAGGGGCCAGGCGGACCCCCGTCTGTCCGGGGTCGCCCTGCCCCGGGCTCCGGGCTTAATTCTCCTCCGGCCACCAGGTCAACCCGGAGCCTGCCCCCGCGGGCAGGGGCCAGGCGGACCCCCGTCCGTCCGGGGTCGCCCTGCCCCGGGCTCCGGGCTTAATTCTCCTCCGGCCACCAGGTCAACCCGGAGCCTGCCCCCGCGGGCAGGGGCCGGCATACCCCCGTCCGTCCGGGGTCGCCCTGCCCCGGGCTCCGGGCTTAATTCCCGTCCGGCCACCAGGTCAACCCGGAGCCTGCCCCCGCGGGCAGGGGCCAGGCGGACCCCCGTCCGTCCGGGGTCGCCCTGCCCCGGGCTCCGGGCTTAATTCTCCTCCGGCCACCAGGTCAACCCGGAGCCTGCCCCCGCGGGCAGGGGCCGGCATACCCCCGTCCGTCCGGGGTCGCCCTGCCCCGGGCTCCGGGCTTAATTCCCGTCCGGCCACCAGGTCAACCCGGAGCCTGCCCCCGCGGGCAGGGGCCAGGCGGACCCCCGTCCGTCCGGGGTCGCCCTGCCCCGGGCTCCGGGCTTAATTCTCCTCCGGCCACCAGGTCAACCCGGAGCCTGCCCCCGCGGGCAGGGGCCGGCATACCCCCGTCCGTCCGGGGTCGCCCTGCCCCGGGCTCCGGGCTTAATTCCCGTCCGGCCACCAGGTCAACCCGGAGCCTGCCCCCGCGGGCAGGGGCCGGCATACCCCCGTCCGTCCGGGGTCGCCCTGCCCCGGGCT
>NC_134261.1:9566868-9569368 GCF_965152275.1 Natator depressus
CCGGGTGCCCGGAGCCGGGTGCCCGCGGCCAGGATCGGGCCCCTGGAAGTCTGAAAAAAATTTTTTCACCGACCCCCAAAGTGGTGTTGGGGGGGGCTCACGAAGCCTCCGGAGCGGAAAAAAAAAAACGGAAAAAAGGATCGGGCCCACCCGAGGCAGCGGAGTCAGTAAGGGAAAGGGGACGAGGCGGCCCGGAGCCGGGTGCCCGGAGCCGGGTGCCCGCGGCCAGGATCGGGCCCCTGGAAGTCTGAAAAAAAAATTTTCACCGACCCCCAAAGGGGTGTTGGGGGGGGGCTCATGAAGCCTCCGGAGCGAAAAAAAAAAACGGAAAAAAGGATCGGGCCCACCCGAGGCAGGGGAGTCAGTAAGGGAAAGGGGACGAGGCGGACCGGAGCCGAGTGCCTACGGCCATACCGGACGGAAGGCCCCCGATCCCGTCCGATCTCGGAAGGTAAACCGTCCCGGGCCTGGCTAGTACTTGGATGGGTGACCGCCTGGGAATCCCAGGTGCCGTAGGCAGCTTTTCCCGCTGCGAGCCAGCTCTCTCCTTTTCTGGGGAACAAGGGCAGGGTCGCCCTGCCAGGGGCCCTGGGGCTGAAGTCCCTGCCGGCCACCAGGTCAACCCGGAGCCTGCCCCTCTGCGGCCAGCAGGTCAACCCCATACCGGCAGGGGGTTGACCTGGTGGCCGGGAAGCAGAGCGGCCAGCAGGTCAACCCCATACATTCAGCGGGTTGACCTGGTGGACGGGAAGGAAAGCGGCCAGCAGGTCAACCCCATACTTTCAGCGGGTTGACCTGGTGGCCGGGAAGGAAAGCGGCCAGCAGGTCAACCCCATACATTCAGCGGGTTGACCTGGTGGCCGGGAAGGAAAGCGGCCAGCAGGTCAACCCCATACATTCAGCGGGTTGACCTGGTGGCCGGGAAGGAAAGCGGCCAGCAGGTCAACCCCATACATTCAGCGGGTTGACCTGGTGGCCGGGAAGGAAAGCGGCCAGCAGGTCAACCCCATACATTCAGCGGGTTGACCTGGTGGCCGGGAAGGAAAGCGGCCAGCAGGTCAACCCCATACATTCAGCGGGTTGACCTGGTGGCCCGAAAGCAAACCGGCCACCAGGTCAACCCGGAGCCTGCCCCCGCGGGCAGGGGCCAAGCGGACCCCCCTCCGCCCGGGCTTGCCCTGCTCCGAGCCGGGGCTTAATCCCCGTCCGGCCACCAGGTCAACCCGGAGCCTGCCCCTCTGCGGCCAGCAGGTCAACCCCATGCCGGCAGCGGGTTGACCTGGTGGCCGGGAAGGAAAGCGGCCACCAGGTCAACCCCATACTTTCAGCGGGTTGACCTGGTGGCCGGGAAGGAAAGCGGCCACCAGGTCAACCCCATACTTTCAGCGGGTTGACCTGGTGGCCGGGAAGGAAAGCGGCCAGCAGGTCAACCCCATACATTCAGCGGGTTGACCTGGTGGCCGGGAAGGAAAGCGGCCAGCAGGTCAACCCCATACATTCAGCGGGTTGACCTGGTGGCCGGGAAGGAAAGCGGCCAGCAGGTCAACCCCATACATTCAGCGGGTTGACCTGGTGGCCGGGAAGGAAAGCGGCCAGCAGGTCAACCCCATACATTCAGCGGGTTGACCTGGTGGCCGGGAAGGAAAGCGGCCAGCAGGTCAACCCCATACATTCAGCGGGTTGACCTGGTGGCCGGGAAGGAAAGCGGCCAGCAGGTCAACCCCATACATTCAGCGGGTTGACCTGGTGGCCGGGAAGGAAAGCGGCCAGCAGGTCAACCCCATACATTCAGCGGGTTGACCTGGTGGCCGGGAAGAAAAGCGGCCAGCAGGTCAACCCCATACATTCAGCGGGTTGACCTGGTGGCCGGGAAGGAAAGCGGCCAGCAGGTCAACCCCATACATTCAGCGGGTTGACCTGGTGGCCGGGAAGGAAAGCGGCCAGCAGGTCAACCCCATACATTCAGCGGGTTGACCTGGTGGCCGGGAAGAAAAGCGGCCAGCAGGTCAACCCCATACATTCAGCGGGTTGACCTGGTGGCCGGGAAGGAAAGCGGCCAGCAGGTCAACCCCATACATTCAGCGGGTTGACCTGGTGGCCGGGAAGGAAAGCGGCCACCAGGTCAACCCCATACAGGCAGCGGGTTGACCTGGTGGCCCGAAAGCAAACCGGCCACCAGGTCAACCCGGAGCCTGCCCCCGCGGGCAGGGGCCGGCATACCCCCGTCCGTCCGGGGTCGCCCTGCCCCGGGCTCCGGGCTTAAGTCCCGAGCGGCCACCAGGTCAACCCGGAGCCTGCCCCCGCGGGCAGGGGCCGGCGGACCCCCGTCCGTCCGGGGTCGCCCTGCCCCGGGCTCCGGGCTTATTCCCCGTCCGGCCACCAGGTCAACCCGGAGCCTGCCCCCGCGGGCAGGGGCCAGGCGGAGCCCCGTCCGTCCGGGGTCGCCCTGCCCCGGGCTCCGGGCTTAAGTCCCGAGCGGCCACCAGGTCAACCCGGAGCC
>NC_134261.1:9581868-9584819 GCF_965152275.1 Natator depressus
TCCGGGTTGACCTGGTGTCCCGGGGGGACTTAGACTTTTTTTCAGCCTTTTCCTCCGGGTTGACCTGGTGTCCCGGGGGGACTTAGACTTTTTTTCAGCCTTTTCCTCCGGGTTGACCTGGTGTCCCGGGGGGACTTAGACTTTTTTTCAGCCTTTTCCTCCGGGTTGACCTGGTGTCCCGGGGGGACTTAGACTTTTTTTCAGCCTTTTCCTCCGGGTTGACCTGGTGTCCCGGGGGGACTTAGACATTTTTTTCAGCCTTTTCCTCCGGGTTGACCTGGTGTCCCGGGGGGACTTAGACTTTTTTTCAGCCTTTTCCTCCGGGTTGACCTGGTGTCCCGGGGGGACTTAGACATTTTTTTCAGCCTTTTCCTCCGGGTTGACCTGGTGTCCCGGGGGGACTTAGACATTTTTTTCAGCCTTTTCCTCCGGGCTGACCTGGTGGCCGAGCGTCTCGCCGTCCGCGGCCGGAGCTAGAGATGCCCCCCCCCCCAGGCCAGCCTGCGAAGCCGCGGCCAGGATCGGGCCCCTGGAAGTCTGACTAAAAATTTTCACCGACCCCAAAAACGGTTAGGGGGGGCCTCATAAAGCCTCCGGAGCGAAAAAAAAAAAAACGGAAAAAAGGATCGGGCCCACCCGAGGCAGGGGAGTCAGTAAGGGAAAGGGGACGAGGCGGCCCGGAGCCGGGTGCCCGGAGCCGGGTGCCGGCGGCCAGGATCGGGCCCCTGGAAGTCTGAAAAATTTTTTTCACCGACCCCCAAAGTGGTATTGGGGGGGGCTCATAAAGCCTCCGGAGCGAAAAAAAAAAAAAACGGAAAAAAGGATCGGGCCCACCCGAGGCAGGGGAGTCAGTAAGGGAAAGGGGACGAGGCGGCCCGGAGCCGGGTGCCCGGAGCCGGGTGCCCGCGGCCAGGATCGGGCCCCTGGAAGTCTGAAAAAAATTTTTTCACCGACCCCCAAAGTGGTGTTGGGGGGGGCTCACGAAGCCTCCGGAGCGGAAAAAAAAAAACGGAAAAAAGGATCGGGCCCACCCGAGGCAGCGGAGTCAGTAAGGGAAAGGGGACGAGGCGGCCCGGAGCCGGGTGCCCGGAGCCGGGTGCCCGCGGCCAGGATCGGGCCCCTGGAAGTCTGAAAAAAAAATTTTCACCGACCCCCAAAGGGGTGTTGGGGGGGGGCTCATGAAGCCTCCGGAGCGAAAAAAAAAAACGGAAAAAAGGATCGGGCCCACCCGAGGCAGGGGAGTCAGTAAGGGAAAGGGGACGAGGCGGACCGGAGCCGAGTGCCTACGGCCATACCGGACGGAAGGCCCCCGATCCCGTCCGATCTCGGAAGGTAAACCGTCCCGGGCCTGGCTAGTACTTGGATGGGTGACCGCCTGGGAATCCCAGGTGCCGTAGGCAGCTTTTCCCGCTGCGAGCCAGCTCTCTCCTTTTCTGGGGAACAAGGGCAGGGTCGCCCTGCCAGGGGCCCTGGGGCTGAAGTCCCTGCCGGCCACCAGGTCAACCCGGAGCCTGCCCCTCTGCGGCCAGCAGGTCAACCCCATACCGGCAGGGGGTTGACCTGGTGGCCGGGAAGCAGAGCGGCCAGCAGGTCAACCCCATACATTCAGCGGGTTGACCTGGTGGACGGGAAGGAAAGCGGCCAGCAGGTCAACCCCATACTTTCAGCGGGTTGACCTGGTGGCCGGGAAGGAAAGCGGCCAGCAGGTCAACCCCATACATTCAGCGGGTTGACCTGGTGGCCGGGAAGGAAAGCGGCCAGCAGGTCAACCCCATACATTCAGCGGGTTGACCTGGTGGCCGGGAAGGAAAGCGGCCAGCAGGTCAACCCCATACATTCAGCGGGTTGACCTGGTGGCCGGGAAGGAAAGCGGCCAGCAGGTCAACCCCATACATTCAGCGGGTTGACCTGGTGGCCGGGAAGGAAAGCGGCCAGCAGGTCAACCCCATACATTCAGCGGGTTGACCTGGTGGCCCGAAAGCAAACCGGCCACCAGGTCAACCCGGAGCCTGCCCCCGCGGGCAGGGGCCAAGCGGACCCCCCTCCGCCCGGGCTTGCCCTGCTCCGAGCCGGGGCTTAATCCCCGTCCGGCCACCAGGTCAACCCGGAGCCTGCCCCTCTGCGGCCAGCAGGTCAACCCCATGCCGGCAGCGGGTTGACCTGGTGGCCGGGAAGGAAAGCGGCCACCAGGTCAACCCCATACTTTCAGCGGGTTGACCTGGTGGCCGGGAAGGAAAGCGGCCACCAGGTCAACCCCATACTTTCAGCGGGTTGACCTGGTGGCCGGGAAGGAAAGCGGCCAGCAGGTCAACCCCATACATTCAGCGGGTTGACCTGGTGGCCGGGAAGGAAAGCGGCCAGCAGGTCAACCCCATACATTCAGCGGGTTGACCTGGTGGCCGGGAAGGAAAGCGGCCAGCAGGTCAACCCCATACATTCAGCGGGTTGACCTGGTGGCCGGGAAGGAAAGCGGCCAGCAGGTCAACCCCATACATTCAGCGGGTTGACCTGGTGGCCGGGAAGGAAAGCGGCCAGCAGGTCAACCCCATACATTCAGCGGGTTGACCTGGTGGCCGGGAAGGAAAGCGGCCAGCAGGTCAACCCCATACATTCAGCGGGTTGACCTGGTGGCCGGGAAGGAAAGCGGCCAGCAGGTCAACCCCATACATTCAGCGGGTTGACCTGGTGGCCGGGAAGAAAAGCGGCCAGCAGGTCAACCCCATACATTCAGCGGGTTGACCTGGTGGCCGGGAAGGAAAGCGGCCAGCAGGTCAACCCCATACATTCAGCGGGTTGACCTGGTGGCCGGGAAGAAAAGCGGCCAGCAGGTCAACCCCATACATTCAGCGGGTTGACCTGGTGGCCGGGAAGGAAAGCGGCCAGCAGGTCAACCCCATACATTCAGCGGGTTGACCTGGTGGCCGGGAAGGAAAGCGGCCACCAGGTCAACC
>NC_134261.1:9594919-9602419 GCF_965152275.1 Natator depressus
TCCTCCGGGTTGACCTGGTGTCCCGGGGGGACTTAGACTTTTTTTCAGCCTTTTCCTCCGGGTTGACCTGGTGTCCCGGGGGGACTTAGACTTTTTTTCAGCCTTTTCCTCCGGGTTGACCTGGTGTCCCGGGGGGACTTAGACATTTTTTTCAGCCTTTTCCTCCGGGTTGACCTGGTGTCCCGGGGGGACTTAGACTTTTTTTCAGCCTTTTCCTCCGGGTTGACCTGGTGTCCCGGGGGGACTTAGACATTTTTTTCAGCCTTTTCCTCCGGGTTGACCTGGTGTCCCGGGGGGACTTAGACATTTTTTTCAGCCTTTTCCTCCGGGCTGACCTGGTGGCCGAGCGTCTCGCCGTCCGCGGCCGGAGCTAGAGATGCCCCCCCCCCCAGGCCAGCCTGCGAAGCCGCGGCCAGGATCGGGCCCCTGGAAGTCTGACTAAAAATTTTCACCGACCCCAAAAACGGTTAGGGGGGGCCTCATAAAGCCTCCGGAGCGAAAAAAAAAAAACGGAAAAAAGGATCGGGCCCACCCGAGGCAGGGGAGTCAGTAAGGGAAAGGGGACGAGGCGGCCCGGAGCCGGGTGCCCGGAGCCGGGTGCCGGCGGCCAGGATCGGGCCCCTGGAAGTCTGAAAAATTTTTTTCACCGACCCCCAAAGTGGTATTGGGGGGGGCTCATAAAGCCTCCGGAGCGAAAAAAAAAAAAAAACGGAAAAAAGGATCGGGCCCACCCGAGGCAGGGGAGTCAGTAAGGGAAAGGGGACGAGGCGGCCCGGAGCCGGGTGCCCGGAGCCGGGTGCCCGCGGCCAGGATCGGGCCCCTGGAAGTCTGAAAAAAATTTTTTCACCGACCCCCAAAGTGGTGTTGGGGGGGGCTCACGAAGCCTCCGGAGCGGAAAAAAAAAAACGGAAAAAAGGATCGGGCCCACCCGAGGCAGCGGAGTCAGTAAGGGAAAGGGGACGAGGCGGCCCGGAGCCGGGTGCCCGGAGCCGGGTGCCCGCGGCCAGGATCGGGCCCCTGGAAGTCTGAAAAAAAAATTTTCACCGACCCCCAAAGGGGTGTTGGGGGGGGGCTCATGAAGCCTCCGGAGCGAAAAAAAAAAACGGAAAAAAGGATCGGGCCCACCCGAGGCAGGGGAGTCAGTAAGGGAAAGGGGACGAGGCGGACCGGAGCCGAGTGCCTACGGCCATACCGGACGGAAGGCCCCCGATCCCGTCCGATCTCGGAAGGTAAACCGTCCCGGGCCTGGCTAGTACTTGGATGGGTGACCGCCTGGGAATCCCAGGTGCCGTAGGCAGCTTTTCCCGCTGCGAGCCAGCTCTCTCCTTTTCTGGGGAACAAGGGCAGGGTCGCCCTGCCAGGGGCCCTGGGGCTGAAGTCCCTGCCGGCCACCAGGTCAACCCGGAGCCTGCCCCTCTGCGGCCAGCAGGTCAACCCCATACCGGCAGGGGGTTGACCTGGTGGCCGGGAAGCAGAGCGGCCAGCAGGTCAACCCCATACATTCAGCGGGTTGACCTGGTGGACGGGAAGGAAAGCGGCCAGCAGGTCAACCCCATACTTTCAGCGGGTTGACCTGGTGGCCGGGAAGGAAAGCGGCCAGCAGGTCAACCCCATACATTCAGCGGGTTGACCTGGTGGCCGGGAAGGAAAGCGGCCAGCAGGTCAACCCCATACATTCAGCGGGTTGACCTGGTGGCCGGGAAGGAAAGCGGCCAGCAGGTCAACCCCATACATTCAGCGGGTTGACCTGGTGGCCGGGAAGGAAAGCGGCCAGCAGGTCAACCCCATACATTCAGCGGGTTGACCTGGTGGCCGGGAAGGAAAGCGGCCAGCAGGTCAACCCCATACATTCAGCGGGTTGACCTGGTGGCCCGAAAGCAAACCGGCCACCAGGTCAACCCGGAGCCTGCCCCCGCGGGCAGGGGCCAAGCGGACCCCCCTCCGCCCGGGCTTGCCCTGCTCCGAGCCGGGGCTTAATCCCCGTCCGGCCACCAGGTCAACCCGGAGCCTGCCCCTCTGCGGCCAGCAGGTCAACCCCATGCCGGCAGCGGGTTGACCTGGTGGCCGGGAAGGAAAGCGGCCACCAGGTCAACCCCATACTTTCAGCGGGTTGACCTGGTGGCCGGGAAGGAAAGCGGCCACCAGGTCAACCCCATACTTTCAGCGGGTTGACCTGGTGGCCGGGAAGGAAAGCGGCCAGCAGGTCAACCCCATACATTCAGCGGGTTGACCTGGTGGCCGGGAAGGAAAGCGGCCAGCAGGTCAACCCCATACATTCAGCGGGTTGACCTGGTGGCCGGGAAGGAAAGCGGCCAGCAGGTCAACCCCATACATTCAGCGGGTTGACCTGGTGGCCGGGAAGGAAAGCGGCCAGCAGGTCAACCCCATACATTCAGCGGGTTGACCTGGTGGCCGGGAAGGAAAGCGGCCAGCAGGTCAACCCCATACATTCAGCGGGTTGACCTGGTGGCCGGGAAGGAAAGCGGCCAGCAGGTCAACCCCATACATTCAGCGGGTTGACCTGGTGGCCGGGAAGAAAAGCGGCCAGCAGGTCAACCCCATACATTCAGCGGGTTGACCTGGTGGCCGGGAAGGAAAGCGGCCAGCAGGTCAACCCCATACATTCAGCGGGTTGACCTGGTGGCCGGGAAGGAAAGCGGCCAGCAGGTCAACCCCATACATTCAGCGGGTTGACCTGGTGGCCGGGAAGAAAAGCGGCCAGCAGGTCAACCCCATACATTCAGCGGGTTGACCTGGTGGCCGGGAAGGAAAGCGGCCAGCAGGTCAACCCCATACATTCAGCGGGTTGACCTGGTGGCCGGGAAGGAAAGCGGCCACCAGGTCAACCCCATACAGGCAGCGGGTTGACCTGGTGGCCCGAAAGCAAACCGGCCACCAGGTCAACCCGGAGCCTGCCCCCGCGGGCAGGGGCCGGCATACCCCCGTCCGTCCGGGGTCGCCCTGCCCCGGGCTCCGGGCTTAAGTCCCGAGCGGCCACCAGGTCAACCCGGAGCCTGCCCCCGCGGGCAGGGGCCGGCGGACCCCCGTCCGTCCGGGGTCGCCCTGCCCCGGGCTCCGGGCTTATTCCCCGTCCGGCCACCAGGTCAACCCGGAGCCTGCCCCCGCGGGCAGGGGCCAGGCGGAGCCCCGTCCGTCCGGGGTCGCCCTGCCCCGGGCTCCGGGCTTAAGTCCCGAGCGGCCACCAGGTCAACCCGGAGCCAGCCCCCGCGGGCAGGGGCCGGCGGAGCCCCGTCCGTCCGGGGTCGCCCTGCCCCGGGCTCCGGGCTTAATTCCCGTCCGGCCACCAGGTCAACCCGGAGCCTGCCCCCGCCGGCAGGGGCCAGGCGGACCCCCGTCCGTCCGGGGTCGCCCTGCCCCGGGCTCCGGGCTTATTCCCCGTCCGGCCACCAGGTCAACCCGGAGCCTGCCCCCGCGGGCAGGGGCCAGGCGGAGCCCCGTCCGTCCGGGGTCGCCCTGCCCCGGGCTCCGGGCTTAAGTCCCGAGCGGCCACCAGGTCAACCCGGAGCCAGCCCCCGCGGGCAGGGGCCGGCGGAGCCCCGTCCGTCCGGGGTCGCCCTGCCCCGGGCTCCGGGCTTAATTCCCGTCCGGCCACCAGGTCAACCCGGAGCCTGCCCCCGCGGGCAGGGGCCAGGCGGACCCCCGTCTGTCCGGGGTCGCCCTGCCCCGGGCTCCGGGCTTAATTCTCCTCCGGCCACCAGGTCAACCCGGAGCCTGCCCCCGCGGGCAGGGGCCAGGCGGACCCCCGTCCGTCCGGGGTCGCCCTGCCCCGGGCTCCGGGCTTAATTCTCCTCCGGCCACCAGGTCAACCCGGAGCCTGCCCCCGCGGGCAGGGGCCGGCGGAGCCCCGTCCGTCCGGGGTCGCCCTGCCCCGGGCTCCGGGCTTAATTCCCGTCCGGCCACCAGGTCAACCCGGAGCCTGCCCCCGCGGGCAGGGGCCAGGCGGACCCCCGTCTGTCCGGGGTCGCCCTGCCCCGGGCTCCGGGCTTAATTCTCCTCCGGCCACCAGGTCAACCCGGAGCCTGCCCCCGCGGGCAGGGGCCAGGCGGACCCCCGTCCGTCCGGGGTCGCCCTGCCCCGGGCTCCGGGCTTAATTCTCCTCCGGCCACCAGGTCAACCCGGAGCCTGCCCCCGCGGGCAGGGGCCGGCATACCCCCGTCCGTCCGGGGTCGCCCTGCCCCGGGCTCCGGGCTTAATTCCCGTCCGGCCACCAGGTCAACCCGGAGCCTGCCCCCGCCGGCAGGGGCCAGGCGGACCCCCGTCCGTCCGGGGTCGCCCTGCCCCGGGCTCCGGGCTTAATTCTCCTCCGGCCACCAGGTCAACCCGGAGCCTGCCCCCGCGGGCAGGGGCCGGCATACCCCCGTCCGTCCGGGGTCGCCCTGCCCCGGGCTCCGGGCTTAATTCCCGTCCGGCCACCAGGTCAACCCGGAGCCTGCCCCCGCGGGCAGGGGCCAGGCGGACCCCCGTCCGTCCGGGGTCGCCCTGCCCCGGGCTCCGGGCTTAATTCTCCTCCGGCCACCAGGTCAACCCGGAGCCTGCCCCCGCGGGCAGGGGCCGGCGGAGCCCCGTCCGTCCGGGGTCGCCCTGCCCCGGGCTCCGGGCTTAATTCCCGTCCGGCCACCAGGTCAACCCGGAGCCTGCCCCCGCGGGCAGGGGCCAAGCGGACCCCCCTCCGCCCGGGCTTGCCCTGCTCCGAGCCGGGGCTTAATCCCCGTCCGGCCACCAGGTCAACCCGGAGCCTGCCCCTCTGCGGCCAGCAGGTCAACCCCATGCCGGCAGCGGGTTGACCTGGTGGCCGGGAAGGAAAGCGGCCACCAGGTCAACCCCATACTTTCAGCGGGTTGACCTGGTGGCCGGGAAGGAAAGCGGCCACCAGGTCAACCCCATACTTTCAGCGGGTTGACCTGGTGGCCGGGAAGGAAAGCGGCCAGCAGGTCAACCCCATACATTCAGCGGGTTGACCTGGTGGCCGGGAAGGAAAGCGGCCAGCAGGTCAACCCCATACATTCAGCGGGTTGACCTGGTGGCCGGGAAGGAAAGCGGCCAGCAGGTCAACCCCATACATTCAGCGGGTTGACCTGGTGGCCGGGAAGGAAAGCGGCCAGCAGGTCAACCCCATACATTCAGCGGGTTGACCTGGTGGCCGGGAAGGAAAGCGGCCAGCAGGTCAACCCCATACATTCAGCGGGTTGACCTGGTGGCCGGGAAGGAAAGCGGCCAGCAGGTCAACCCCATACATTCAGCGGGTTGACCTGGTGGCCGGGAAGAAAAGCGGCCAGCAGGTCAACCCCATACATTCAGCGGGTTGACCTGGTGGCCGGGAAGGAAAGCGGCCAGCAGGTCAACCCCATACATTCAGCGGGTTGACCTGGTGGCCGGGAAGGAAAGCGGCCAGCAGGTCAACCCCATACATTCAGCGGGTTGACCTGGTGGCCGGGAAGAAAAGCGGCCAGCAGGTCAACCCCATACATTCAGCGGGTTGACCTGGTGGCCGGGAAGGAAAGCGGCCAGCAGGTCAACCCCATACATTCAGCGGGTTGACCTGGTGGCCGGGAAGGAAAGCGGCCACCAGGTCAACCCCATACAGGCAGCGGGTTGACCTGGTGGCCCGAAAGCAAACCGGCCACCAGGTCAACCCGGAGCCTGCCCCCGCGGGCAGGGGCCGGCATACCCCCGTCCGTCCGGGGTCGCCCTGCCCCGGGCTCCGGGCTTAAGTCCCGAGCGGCCACCAGGTCAACCCGGAGCCTGCCCCCGCGGGCAGGGGCCGGCGGACCCCCGTCCGTCCGGGGTCGCCCTGCCCCGGGCTCCGGGCTTATTCCCCGTCCGGCCACCAGGTCAACCCGGAGCCTGCCCCCGCGGGCAGGGGCCAGGCGGAGCCCCGTCCGTCCGGGGTCGCCCTGCCCCGGGCTCCGGGCTTAAGTCCCGAGCGGCCACCAGGTCAACCCGGAGCCAGCCCCCGCGGGCAGGGGCCGGCGGAGCCCCGTCCGTCCGGGGTCGCCCTGCCCCGGGCTCCGGGCTTAATTCCCGTCCGGCCACCAGGTCAACCCGGAGCCTGCCCCCGCGGGCAGGGGCCAGGCGGACCCCCGTCTGTCCGGGGTCGCCCTGCCCCGGGCTCCGGGCTTAATTCTCCTCCGGCCACCAGGTCAACCCGGAGCCTGCCCCCGCGGGCAGGGGCCAGGCGGACCCCCGTCCGTCCGGGGTCGCCCTGCCCCGGGCTCCGGGCTTAATTCTCCTCCGGCCACCAGGTCAACCCGGAGCCTGCCCCCGCGGGCAGGGGCCGGCGGAGCCCCGTCCGTCCGGGGTCGCCCTGCCCCGGGCTCCGGGCTTAATTCCCGTCCGGCCACCAGGTCAACCCGGAGCCTGCCCCCGCGGGCAGGGGCCAGGCGGACCCCCGTCTGTCCGGGGTCGCCCTGCCCCGGGCTCCGGGCTTAATTCTCCTCCGGCCACCAGGTCAACCCGGAGCCTGCCCCCGCGGGCAGGGGCCAGGCGGACCCCCGTCCGTCCGGGGTCGCCCTGCCCCGGGCTCCGGGCTTAATTCTCCTCCGGCCACCAGGTCAACCCGGAGCCTGCCCCCGCGGGCAGGGGCCGGCATACCCCCGTCCGTCCGGGGTCGCCCTGCCCCGGGCTCCGGGCTTAATTCCCGTCCGGCCACCAGGTCAACCCGGAGCCTGCCCCCGCCGGCAGGGGCCAGGCGGACCCCCGTCCGTCCGGGGTCGCCCTGCCCCGGGCTCCGGGCTTAATTCTCCTCCGGCCACCAGGTCAACCCGGAGCCTGCCCCCGCGGGCAGGGGCCGGCATACCCCCGTCCGTCCGGGGTCGCCCTGCCCCGGGCTCCGGGCTTAATTCCCGTCCGGCCACCAGGTCAACCCGGAGCCTGCCCCCGCGGGCAGGGGCCAGGCGGACCCCCGTCCGTCCGGGGTCGCCCTGCCCCGGGCTCCGGGCTTAATTCTCCTCCGGCCACCAGGTCAACCCGGAGCCTGCCCCCGCGGGCAGGGGCCGGCGGAGCCCCGTCCGTCCGGGGTCGCCCTGCCCCGGGCTCCGGGCTTAATTCCCGTCCGGCCACCAGGTCAACCCGGAGCCTGCCCCCGCGGGCAGGGGCCGGCGGAGCCCCGTCCGTCCGGGGTCGCCCTGCCCCGGGCTCCGGGCTTAATTCTCCTCCGGCCACCAGGTCAACCCGGAGCCTGCCCCCGCGGGCAGGGGCCAGGCGGAGCCCCGTCCGTCCGGGGCCGCCCTGCCCCGGGCTCCGGGCTTAAGTCCCGAGCGGCCACCAGGTCAACCCGGAGCCTGCCCCCGCGGGCAGGGGCCAGGCGGATCCCCGTCCGTCCGGGGTCGCCCTGCCCCGGGCTCCGGGCTTAATTCTCCTCCGGCCACCAGGTCAACCCGGAGCCTGCCCCCGCGGGCAGGGGCCGGCGGAGCCCCGTCCGTCCGGGGTCGCCCTGCCCCGGGCTCCGGGCTTAATTCCCGTCCGGCCACCAGGTCAACC
>NC_134261.1:9612419-9617419 GCF_965152275.1 Natator depressus
CCGCGGCCGCCTTCCAGGCAACCCGCTAGAGAAGAAGTCGGCGACCCAGACAGGGAGGGCGGCAGGGGTTACTGAGGCTCCAGCGAGAGGGCGGTACGTGGGTCCCACCGACAGCCGACGGAGGCTCCAGCACCCGGGGCCCGCGCCCCGGAGCGTGCCTGGAGAAGGACCGTCGGGCACGGCGGGGGACCGCAGCGCGCCCCTGCTCGCTCTCGCGACGTGTTTGGCCCTGCCGAGCCTCGCGGCTCCCTGGGTTTTCGGACCCCTGGGTGGGCTGCCGGAGCCGCTCGACCTCGCAGGGCGGAGATCTCGGCCGGCTGGCCCCACGGCGCGGAGGGCCGGGCACGCGCCCGGGCCCCCCCCCAAAGGAGGAAAGTCCCAATCGGCCCCAGGATCCGGGGACGCGAAGAGGAAGAGGGACCCGATCCGCCTGAACGCCAGACGCCCCCTGCGGTCGGGGGCGCCGGCCCGCGAAGGACCCTTCCCGTCGCGAACGTGAGCGCCACATCGATCGGAAGGCGAGAGAGGAGCGGGCCCCCCCTCCCTCCGGGGGGCGCCGACAGTCGGAGTTCGCATCCCGGCCACCGGGCCTGCACCGGGGGTGCGAGGGGACGACGGGGTCCCCGGAGGAAAAGAGCCGGAAAAGGGGGGGCTCGGGGGGGCCGGGGGCCGCCCCACCTGCCAACGTGCCCCTGTCCCCCCTCACAAGATCGGGTACAACGCGCAGATTGGTCCCCGAGGCTCATCTCTGGTTCTCACAGGTTCCGAAAAACCTGTTCTCAGAAATCTCCTCGCACCCGTCAAAATGAACTAGTCGAAAAATCCAACCGCCAATTTAGGGGGACCAATCTGAAATCCTATCCGACCTCCTGGTTCTCTCGGTCGGCCGAGGGCACTTTTGGCGACCCCATCCGGACTTCCGTGAGACTGCCGGCCATCAGGTCAACCCGTCACTTTGAATGGGGTTGACCTGATGGCCGAGCAGGGACTTAGACATTTTTTCAGCCTTTTCCTCGGGGTTGACCTGGTGTCCCGGGGGGACTTAGACATTTTTTTCAGCCTTTTCCTCCGGGTTGACCTGGTGTCCCGGGGGGACTTAGACATTTTTTCAGCCTTTTCCTCCGGGTTGACCTGGTGTCCCGGGGGGACTTAGACTTTTTTTCAGCCTTTTCCTCCGGGTTGACCTGGTGTCCCGGGGGGACTTAGACTTTTTTTCAGCCTTTTCCTCCGGGTTGACCTGGTGTCCCGGGGGGACTTAGACATTTTTTTCAGCCTTTTCCTCCGGGTTGACCTGGTGTCCCGGGGGGACTTAGACTTTTTTTCAGCCTTTTCCTCCGGGTTGACCTGGTGTCCCGGGGGGACTTAGACTTTTTTTCAGCCTTTTCCTCCGGGTTGACCTGGTGTCCCGGGGGGACTTAGACTTTTTTTCAGCCTTTTCCTCCGGGTTGACCTGGTGTCCCGGGGGGACTTAGACTTTTTTTCAGCCTTTTCCTCCGGGTTGACCTGGTGTCCCGGGGGGACTTAGACATTTTTTTCAGCCTTTTCCTCCGGGTTGACCTGGTGTCCCGGGGGGACTTAGACTTTTTTTCAGCCTTTTCCTCCGGGTTGACCTGGTGTCCCGGGGGGACTTAGACATTTTTTTCAGCCTTTTCCTCCGGGTTGACCTGGTGTCCCGGGGGGACTTAGACATTTTTTTCAGCCTTTTCCTCCGGGCTGACCTGGTGGCCGAGCGTCTCGCCGTCCGCGGCCGGAGCTAGAGATGCCCCCCCCCCCAGGCCAGCCTGCGAAGCCGCGGCCAGGATCGGGCCCCTGGAAGTCTGACTAAAAATTTTCACCGACCCCAAAAACGGTTAGGGGGGGCCTCATAAAGCCTCCGGAGCGAAAAAAAAAAAACGGAAAAAAGGATCGGGCCCACCCGAGGCAGGGGAGTCAGTAAGGGAAAGGGGACGAGGCGGCCCGGAGCCGGGTGCCCGGAGCCGGGTGCCGGCGGCCAGGATCGGGCCCCTGGAAGTCTGAAAAATTTTTTTCACCGACCCCCAAAGTGGTATTGGGGGGGGCTCATAAAGCCTCCGGAGCGAAAAAAAAAAAAAACGGAAAAAAGGATCGGGCCCACCCGAGGCAGGGGAGTCAGTAAGGGAAAGGGGACGAGGCGGCCCGGAGCCGGGTGCCCGGAGCCGGGTGCCCGCGGCCAGGATCGGGCCCCTGGAAGTCTGAAAAAAATTTTTTCACCGACCCCCAAAGTGGTGTTGGGGGGGGCTCACGAAGCCTCCGGAGCGGAAAAAAAAAACGGAAAAAAGGATCGGGCCCACCCGAGGCAGCGGAGTCAGTAAGGGAAAGGGGACGAGGCGGCCCGGAGCCGGGTGCCCGGAGCCGGGTGCCCGCGGCCAGGATCGGGCCCCTGGAAGTCTGAAAAAAAAATTTTCACCGACCCCCAAAGGGGTGTTGGGGGGGGGCTCATGAAGCCTCCGGAGCGAAAAAAAAAAACGGAAAAAAGGATCGGGCCCACCCGAGGCAGGGGAGTCAGTAAGGGAAAGGGGACGAGGCGGACCGGAGCCGAGTGCCTACGGCCATACCGGACGGAAGGCCCCCGATCCCGTCCGATCTCGGAAGGTAAACCGTCCCGGGCCTGGCTAGTACTTGGATGGGTGACCGCCTGGGAATCCCAGGTGCCGTAGGCAGCTTTTCCCGCTGCGAGCCAGCTCTCTCCTTTTCTGGGGAACAAGGGCAGGGTCGCCCTGCCAGGGGCCCTGGGGCTGAAGTCCCTGCCGGCCACCAGGTCAACCCGGAGCCTGCCCCTCTGCGGCCAGCAGGTCAACCCCATACCGGCAGGGGGTTGACCTGGTGGCCGGGAAGCAGAGCGGCCAGCAGGTCAACCCCATACATTCAGCGGGTTGACCTGGTGGACGGGAAGGAAAGCGGCCAGCAGGTCAACCCCATACTTTCAGCGGGTTGACCTGGTGGCCGGGAAGGAAAGCGGCCAGCAGGTCAACCCCATACATTCAGCGGGTTGACCTGGTGGCCGGGAAGGAAAGCGGCCAGCAGGTCAACCCCATACATTCAGCGGGTTGACCTGGTGGCCGGGAAGGAAAGCGGCCAGCAGGTCAACCCCATACATTCAGCGGGTTGACCTGGTGGCCGGGAAGGAAAGCGGCCAGCAGGTCAACCCCATACATTCAGCGGGTTGACCTGGTGGCCGGGAAGGAAAGCGGCCAGCAGGTCAACCCCATACATTCAGCGGGTTGACCTGGTGGCCCGAAAGCAAACCGGCCACCAGGTCAACCCGGAGCCTGCCCCCGCGGGCAGGGGCCAAGCGGACCCCCCTCCGCCCGGGCTTGCCCTGCTCCGAGCCGGGGCTTAATCCCCGTCCGGCCACCAGGTCAACCCGGAGCCTGCCCCTCTGCGGCCAGCAGGTCAACCCCATGCCGGCAGCGGGTTGACCTGGTGGCCGGGAAGGAAAGCGGCCACCAGGTCAACCCCATACTTTCAGCGGGTTGACCTGGTGGCCGGGAAGGAAAGCGGCCACCAGGTCAACCCCATACTTTCAGCGGGTTGACCTGGTGGCCGGGAAGGAAAGCGGCCAGCAGGTCAACCCCATACATTCAGCGGGTTGACCTGGTGGCCGGGAAGGAAAGCGGCCAGCAGGTCAACCCCATACATTCAGCGGGTTGACCTGGTGGCCGGGAAGGAAAGCGGCCAGCAGGTCAACCCCATACATTCAGCGGGTTGACCTGGTGGCCGGGAAGGAAAGCGGCCAGCAGGTCAACCCCATACATTCAGCGGGTTGACCTGGTGGCCGGGAAGGAAAGCGGCCAGCAGGTCAACCCCATACATTCAGCGGGTTGACCTGGTGGCCGGGAAGGAAAGCGGCCAGCAGGTCAACCCCATACATTCAGCGGGTTGACCTGGTGGCCGGGAAGAAAAGCGGCCAGCAGGTCAACCCCATACATTCAGCGGGTTGACCTGGTGGCCGGGAAGGAAAGCGGCCAGCAGGTCAACCCCATACATTCAGCGGGTTGACCTGGTGGCCGGGAAGGAAAGCGGCCAGCAGGTCAACCCCATACATTCAGCGGGTTGACCTGGTGGCCGGGAAGAAAAGCGGCCAGCAGGTCAACCCCATACATTCAGCGGGTTGACCTGGTGGCCGGGAAGGAAAGCGGCCAGCAGGTCAACCCCATACATTCAGCGGGTTGACCTGGTGGCCGGGAAGGAAAGCGGCCACCAGGTCAACCCCATACAGGCAGCGGGTTGACCTGGTGGCCCGAAAGCAAACCGGCCACCAGGTCAACCCGGAGCCTGCCCCCGCGGGCAGGGGCCGGCATACCCCCGTCCGTCCGGGGTCGCCCTGCCCCGGGCTCCGGGCTTAAGTCCCGAGCGGCCACCAGGTCAACCCGGAGCCTGCCCCCGCGGGCAGGGGCCGGCGGACCCCCGTCCGTCCGGGGTCGCCCTGCCCCGGGCTCCGGGCTTATTCCCCGTCCGGCCACCAGGTCAACCCGGAGCCTGCCCCCGCGGGCAGGGGCCAGGCGGAGCCCCGTCCGTCCGGGGTCGCCCTGCCCCGGGCTCCGGGCTTAAGTCCCGAGCGGCCACCAGGTCAACCCGGAGCCAGCCCCCGCGGGCAGGGGCCGGCGGAGCCCCGTCCGTCCGGGGTCGCCCTGCCCCGGGCTCCGGGCTTAATTCCCGTCCGGCCACCAGGTCAACCCGGAGCCTGCCCCCGCCGGCAGGGGCCAGGCGGACCCCCGTCCGTCCGGGGTCGCCCTGCCCCGGGCTCCGGGCTTATTCCCCGTCCGGCCACCAGGTCAACCCGGAGCCTGCCCCCGCGGGCAGGGGCCAGGCGGAGCCCCGTCCGTCCGGGGTCGCCCTGCCCCGGGCTCCGGGCTTAAGTCCCGAGCGGCCACCAGGTCAACCCGGAGCCAGCCCCCGCGGGCAGGGGCCGGCGGAGCCCCGTCCGTCCGGGGTCGCCCTGCCCCGGGCTCCGGGCTTAATTCCCGTCCGGCCACCAGGTC
>NC_134261.1:9629919-9632419 GCF_965152275.1 Natator depressus
AACGCCAGACGCCCCCTGCGGTCGGGGGCGCCGGCCCGCGAAGGACCCTTCCCGTCGCGAACGTGAGCGCCACATCGATCGGAAGGCGAGAGAGGAGCGGGCCCCCCCTCCCTCCGGGGGGCGCCGACAGTCGGAGTTCGCATCCCGGCCACCGGGCCTGCACCGGGGGTGCGAGGGGACGACGGGGTCCCCGGAGGAAAAGAGCCGGAAAAGGGGGGGCTCGGGGGGGCCGGGGGCCGCCCCACCTGCCAACGTGCCCCTGTCCCCCCTCACAAGATCGGGTACAACGCGCAGATTGGTCCCCGAGGCTCATCTCTGGTTCTCACAGGTTCCGAAAAACCTGTTCTCAGAAATCTCCTCGCACCCGTCAAAATGAACTAGTCGAAAAATCCAACCGCCAATTTAGGGGGACCAATCTGAAATCCTATCCGACCTCCTGGTTCTCTCGGTCGGCCGAGGGCACTTTTGGCGACCCCATCCGGACTTCCGTGAGACTGCCGGCCATCAGGTCAACCCGTCACTTTGAATGGGGTTGACCTGATGGCCGAGCAGGGACTTAGACATTTTTTCAGCCTTTTCCTCGGGGTTGACCTGGTGTCCCGGGGGGACTTAGACATTTTTTTCAGCCTTTTCCTCCGGGTTGACCTGGTGTCCCGGGGGGACTTAGACATTTTTTCAGCCTTTTCCTCCGGGTTGACCTGGTGTCCCGGGGGGACTTAGACTTTTTTTCAGCCTTTTCCTCCGGGTTGACCTGGTGTCCCGGGGGGACTTAGACTTTTTTTCAGCCTTTTCCTCCGGGTTGACCTGGTGTCCCGGGGGGACTTAGACATTTTTTTCAGCCTTTTCCTCCGGGTTGACCTGGTGTCCCGGGGGGACTTAGACTTTTTTTCAGCCTTTTCCTCCGGGTTGACCTGGTGTCCCGGGGGGACTTAGACTTTTTTTCAGCCTTTTCCTCCGGGTTGACCTGGTGTCCCGGGGGGACTTAGACTTTTTTTCAGCCTTTTCCTCCGGGTTGACCTGGTGTCCCGGGGGGACTTAGACTTTTTTTCAGCCTTTTCCTCCGGGTTGACCTGGTGTCCCGGGGGGACTTAGACATTTTTTTCAGCCTTTTCCTCCGGGTTGACCTGGTGTCCCGGGGGGACTTAGACTTTTTTTCAGCCTTTTCCTCCGGGTTGACCTGGTGTCCCGGGGGGACTTAGACATTTTTTTCAGCCTTTTCCTCCGGGTTGACCTGGTGTCCCGGGGGGACTTAGACATTTTTTTCAGCCTTTTCCTCCGGGCTGACCTGGTGGCCGAGCGTCTCGCCGTCCGCGGCCGGAGCTAGAGATGCCCCCCCCCCCAGGCCAGCCTGCGAAGCCGCGGCCAGGATCGGGCCCCTGGAAGTCTGACTAAAAATTTTCACCGACCCCAAAAACGGTTAGGGGGGGCCTCATAAAGCCTCCGGAGCGAAAAAAAAAAAACGGAAAAAAGGATCGGGCCCACCCGAGGCAGGGGAGTCAGTAAGGGAAAGGGGACGAGGCGGCCCGGAGCCGGGTGCCCGGAGCCGGGTGCCGGCGGCCAGGATCGGGCCCCTGGAAGTCTGAAAAATTTTTTTCACCGACCCCCAAAGTGGTATTGGGGGGGGCTCATAAAGCCTCCGGAGCGAAAAAAAAAAAAAACGGAAAAAAGGATCGGGCCCACCCGAGGCAGGGGAGTCAGTAAGGGAAAGGGGACGAGGCGGCCCGGAGCCGGGTGCCCGGAGCCGGGTGCCCGCGGCCAGGATCGGGCCCCTGGAAGTCTGAAAAAAAATTTTTCACCGACCCCCAAAGTGGTGTTGGGGGGGGCTCACGAAGCCTCCGGAGCGGAAAAAAAAAAACGGAAAAAAGGATCGGGCCCACCCGAGGCAGCGGAGTCAGTAAGGGAAAGGGGACGAGGCGGCCCGGAGCCGGGTGCCCGGAGCCGGGTGCCCGCGGCCAGGATCGGGCCCCTGGAAGTCTGAAAAAAAAATTTTCACCGACCCCCAAAGGGGTGTTGGGGGGGGGCTCATGAAGCCTCCGGAGCGAAAAAAAAAAACGGAAAAAAGGATCGGGCCCACCCGAGGCAGGGGAGTCAGTAAGGGAAAGGGGACGAGGCGGACCGGAGCCGAGTGCCTACGGCCATACCGGACGGAAGGCCCCCGATCCCGTCCGATCTCGGAAGGTAAACCGTCCCGGGCCTGGCTAGTACTTGGATGGGTGACCGCCTGGGAATCCCAGGTGCCGTAGGCAGCTTTTCCCGCTGCGAGCCAGCTCTCTCCTTTTCTGGGGAACAAGGGCAGGGTCGCCCTGCCAGGGGCCCTGGGGCTGAAGTCCCTGCCGGCCACCAGGTCAACCCGGAGCCTGCCCCTCTGCGGCCAGCAGGTCAACCCCATACCGGCAGGGGGTTGACCTGGTGGCCGGGAAGCAGAGCGGCCAGCAGGTCAACCCCATACATTCAGCGGGTTGACCTGGTGGACGGGAAGGAAAGCGGCCAGCAGGTCAAC
>NC_134261.1:9644919-9652419 GCF_965152275.1 Natator depressus
GGAAAGTCCCAATCGGCCCCAGGATCCGGGGACGCGAAGAGGAAGAGGGACCCGATCCGCCTGAACGCCAGACGCCCCCTGCGGTCGGGGGCGCCGGCCCGCGAAGGACCCTTCCCGTCGCGAACGTGAGCGCCACATCGATCGGAAGGCGAGAGAGGAGCGGGCCCCCCCTCCCTCCGGGGGGCGCCGACAGTCGGAGTTCGCATCCCGGCCACCGGGCCTGCACCGGGGGTGCGAGGGGACGACGGGGTCCCCGGAGGAAAAGAGCCGGAAAAGGGGGGGCTCGGGGGGGCCGGGGGCCGCCCCACCTGCCAACGTGCCCCTGTCCCCCCTCACAAGATCGGGTACAACGCGCAGATTGGTCCCCGAGGCTCATCTCTGGTTCTCACAGGTTCCGAAAAACCTGTTCTCAGAAATCTCCTCGCACCCGTCAAAATGAACTAGTCGAAAAATCCAACCGCCAATTTAGGGGGACCAATCTGAAATCCTATCCGACCTCCTGGTTCTCTCGGTCGGCCGAGGGCACTTTTGGCGACCCCATCCGGACTTCCGTGAGACTGCCGGCCATCAGGTCAACCCGTCACTTTGAATGGGGTTGACCTGATGGCCGAGCAGGGACTTAGACATTTTTTCAGCCTTTTCCTCGGGGTTGACCTGGTGTCCCGGGGGGACTTAGACATTTTTTTCAGCCTTTTCCTCCGGGTTGACCTGGTGTCCCGGGGGGACTTAGACATTTTTTCAGCCTTTTCCTCCGGGTTGACCTGGTGTCCCGGGGGGACTTAGACTTTTTTTCAGCCTTTTCCTCCGGGTTGACCTGGTGTCCCGGGGGGACTTAGACTTTTTTTCAGCCTTTTCCTCCGGGTTGACCTGGTGTCCCGGGGGGACTTAGACATTTTTTTCAGCCTTTTCCTCCGGGTTGACCTGGTGTCCCGGGGGGACTTAGACTTTTTTTCAGCCTTTTCCTCCGGGTTGACCTGGTGTCCCGGGGGGACTTAGACTTTTTTTCAGCCTTTTCCTCCGGGTTGACCTGGTGTCCCGGGGGGACTTAGACTTTTTTTCAGCCTTTTCCTCCGGGTTGACCTGGTGTCCCGGGGGGACTTAGACTTTTTTTCAGCCTTTTCCTCCGGGTTGACCTGGTGTCCCGGGGGGACTTAGACATTTTTTTCAGCCTTTTCCTCCGGGTTGACCTGGTGTCCCGGGGGGACTTAGACTTTTTTTCAGCCTTTTCCTCCGGGTTGACCTGGTGTCCCGGGGGGACTTAGACATTTTTTTCAGCCTTTTCCTCCGGGTTGACCTGGTGTCCCGGGGGGACTTAGACATTTTTTTCAGCCTTTTCCTCCGGGCTGACCTGGTGGCCGAGCGTCTCGCCGTCCGCGGCCGGAGCTAGAGATGCCCCCCCCCCCAGGCCAGCCTGCGAAGCCGCGGCCAGGATCGGGCCCCTGGAAGTCTGACTAAAAATTTTCACCGACCCCAAAAACGGTTAGGGGGGGCCTCATAAAGCCTCCGGAGCGAAAAAAAAAAAACGGAAAAAAGGATCGGGCCCACCCGAGGCAGGGGAGTCAGTAAGGGAAAGGGGACGAGGCGGCCCGGAGCCGGGTGCCCGGAGCCGGGTGCCGGCGGCCAGGATCGGGCCCCTGGAAGTCTGAAAAATTTTTTTCACCGACCCCCAAAGTGGTATTGGGGGGGGCTCATAAAGCCTCCGGAGCGAAAAAAAAAAAAAACGGAAAAAAGGATCGGGCCCACCCGAGGCAGGGGAGTCAGTAAGGGAAAGGGGACGAGGCGGCCCGGAGCCGGGTGCCCGGAGCCGGGTGCCCGCGGCCAGGATCGGGCCCCTGGAAGTCTGAAAAAAATTTTTTCACCGACCCCCAAAGTGGTGTTGGGGGGGGCTCACGAAGCCTCCGGAGCGGAAAAAAAAAACGGAAAAAAGGATCGGGCCCACCCGAGGCAGCGGAGTCAGTAAGGGAAAGGGGACGAGGCGGCCCGGAGCCGGGTGCCCGGAGCCGGGTGCCCGCGGCCAGGATCGGGCCCCTGGAAGTCTGAAAAAAAAATTTTCACCGACCCCCAAAGGGGTGTTGGGGGGGGGCTCATGAAGCCTCCGGAGCGAAAAAAAAAAACGGAAAAAAGGATCGGGCCCACCCGAGGCAGGGGAGTCAGTAAGGGAAAGGGGACGAGGCGGACCGGAGCCGAGTGCCTACGGCCATACCGGACGGAAGGCCCCCGATCCCGTCCGATCTCGGAAGGTAAACCGTCCCGGGCCTGGCTAGTACTTGGATGGGTGACCGCCTGGGAATCCCAGGTGCCGTAGGCAGCTTTTCCCGCTGCGAGCCAGCTCTCTCCTTTTCTGGGGAACAAGGGCAGGGTCGCCCTGCCAGGGGCCCTGGGGCTGAAGTCCCTGCCGGCCACCAGGTCAACCCGGAGCCTGCCCCTCTGCGGCCAGCAGGTCAACCCCATACCGGCAGGGGGTTGACCTGGTGGCCGGGAAGCAGAGCGGCCAGCAGGTCAACCCCATACATTCAGCGGGTTGACCTGGTGGACGGGAAGGAAAGCGGCCAGCAGGTCAACCCCATACTTTCAGCGGGTTGACCTGGTGGCCGGGAAGGAAAGCGGCCAGCAGGTCAACCCCATACATTCAGCGGGTTGACCTGGTGGCCGGGAAGGAAAGCGGCCAGCAGGTCAACCCCATACATTCAGCGGGTTGACCTGGTGGCCGGGAAGGAAAGCGGCCAGCAGGTCAACCCCATACATTCAGCGGGTTGACCTGGTGGCCGGGAAGGAAAGCGGCCAGCAGGTCAACCCCATACATTCAGCGGGTTGACCTGGTGGCCGGGAAGGAAAGCGGCCAGCAGGTCAACCCCATACATTCAGCGGGTTGACCTGGTGGCCCGAAAGCAAACCGGCCACCAGGTCAACCCGGAGCCTGCCCCCGCGGGCAGGGGCCAAGCGGACCCCCCTCCGCCCGGGCTTGCCCTGCTCCGAGCCGGGGCTTAATCCCCGTCCGGCCACCAGGTCAACCCGGAGCCTGCCCCTCTGCGGCCAGCAGGTCAACCCCATGCCGGCAGCGGGTTGACCTGGTGGCCGGGAAGGAAAGCGGCCACCAGGTCAACCCCATACTTTCAGCGGGTTGACCTGGTGGCCGGGAAGGAAAGCGGCCACCAGGTCAACCCCATACTTTCAGCGGGTTGACCTGGTGGCCGGGAAGGAAAGCGGCCAGCAGGTCAACCCCATACATTCAGCGGGTTGACCTGGTGGCCGGGAAGGAAAGCGGCCAGCAGGTCAACCCCATACATTCAGCGGGTTGACCTGGTGGCCGGGAAGGAAAGCGGCCAGCAGGTCAACCCCATACATTCAGCGGGTTGACCTGGTGGCCGGGAAGGAAAGCGGCCAGCAGGTCAACCCCATACATTCAGCGGGTTGACCTGGTGGCCGGGAAGGAAAGCGGCCAGCAGGTCAACCCCATACATTCAGCGGGTTGACCTGGTGGCCGGGAAGGAAAGCGGCCAGCAGGTCAACCCCATACATTCAGCGGGTTGACCTGGTGGCCGGGAAGAAAAGCGGCCAGCAGGTCAACCCCATACATTCAGCGGGTTGACCTGGTGGCCGGGAAGGAAAGCGGCCAGCAGGTCAACCCCATACATTCAGCGGGTTGACCTGGTGGCCGGGAAGGAAAGCGGCCAGCAGGTCAACCCCATACATTCAGCGGGTTGACCTGGTGGCCGGGAAGAAAAGCGGCCAGCAGGTCAACCCCATACATTCAGCGGGTTGACCTGGTGGCCGGGAAGGAAAGCGGCCAGCAGGTCAACCCCATACATTCAGCGGGTTGACCTGGTGGCCGGGAAGGAAAGCGGCCACCAGGTCAACCCCATACAGGCAGCGGGTTGACCTGGTGGCCCGAAAGCAAACCGGCCACCAGGTCAACCCGGAGCCTGCCCCCGCGGGCAGGGGCCGGCATACCCCCGTCCGTCCGGGGTCGCCCTGCCCCGGGCTCCGGGCTTAAGTCCCGAGCGGCCACCAGGTCAACCCGGAGCCTGCCCCCGCGGGCAGGGGCCGGCGGACCCCCGTCCGTCCGGGGTCGCCCTGCCCCGGGCTCCGGGCTTATTCCCCGTCCGGCCACCAGGTCAACCCGGAGCCTGCCCCCGCGGGCAGGGGCCAGGCGGAGCCCCGTCCGTCCGGGGTCGCCCTGCCCCGGGCTCCGGGCTTAAGTCCCGAGCGGCCACCAGGTCAACCCGGAGCCAGCCCCCGCGGGCAGGGGCCGGCGGAGCCCCGTCCGTCCGGGGTCGCCCTGCCCCGGGCTCCGGGCTTAATTCCCGTCCGGCCACCAGGTCAACCCGGAGCCTGCCCCCGCCGGCAGGGGCCAGGCGGACCCCCGTCCGTCCGGGGTCGCCCTGCCCCGGGCTCCGGGCTTATTCCCCGTCCGGCCACCAGGTCAACCCGGAGCCTGCCCCCGCGGGCAGGGGCCAGGCGGAGCCCCGTCCGTCCGGGGTCGCCCTGCCCCGGGCTCCGGGCTTAAGTCCCGAGCGGCCACCAGGTCAACCCGGAGCCAGCCCCCGCGGGCAGGGGCCGGCGGAGCCCCGTCCGTCCGGGGTCGCCCTGCCCCGGGCTCCGGGCTTAATTCCCGTCCGGCCACCAGGTCAACCCGGAGCCTGCCCCCGCGGGCAGGGGCCAGGCGGACCCCCGTCTGTCCGGGGTCGCCCTGCCCCGGGCTCCGGGCTTAATTCTCCTCCGGCCACCAGGTCAACCCGGAGCCTGCCCCCGCGGGCAGGGGCCAGGCGGACCCCCGTCCGTCCGGGGTCGCCCTGCCCCGGGCTCCGGGCTTAATTCTCCTCCGGCCACCAGGTCAACCCGGAGCCTGCCCCCGCGGGCAGGGGCCGGCGGAGCCCCGTCCGTCCGGGGTCGCCCTGCCCCGGGCTCCGGGCTTAATTCCCGTCCGGCCACCAGGTCAACCCGGAGCCTGCCCCCGCGGGCAGGGGCCGGCATACCCCCGTCCGTCCGGGGTCGCCCTGCCCCGGGCTCCGGGCTTAAGTCCCGAGCGGCCACCAGGTCAACCCGGAGCCTGCCCCCGCGGGCAGGGGCCGGCGGACCCCCGTCCGTCCGGGGTCGCCCTGCCCCGGGCTCCGGGCTTATTCCCCGTCCGGCCACCAGGTCAACCCGGAGCCTGCCCCCGCGGGCAGGGGCCAGGCGGAGCCCCGTCCGTCCGGGGTCGCCCTGCCCCGGGCTCCGGGCTTAAGTCCCGAGCGGCCACCAGGTCAACCCGGAGCCAGCCCCCGCGGGCAGGGGCCGGCGGAGCCCCGTCCGTCCGGGGTCGCCCTGCCCCGGGCTCCGGGCTTAATTCCCGTCCGGCCACCAGGTCAACCCGGAGCCTGCCCCCGCGGGCAGGGGCCAGGCGGACCCCCGTCCGTCCGGGGTCGCCCTGCCCCGGGCTCCGGGCTTAATTCTCCTCCGGCCACCAGGTCAACCCGGAGCCTGCCCCCGCGGGCAGGGGCCAGGCGGACCCCCGTCCGTCCGGGGTCGCCCTGCCCCGGGCTCCGGGCTTAATTCTCCTCCGGCCACCAGGTCAACCCGGAGCCTGCCCCCGCGGGCAGGGGCCGGCGGACCCCCGTCCGTCCGGGGTCGCCCTGCCCCGGGCTCCGGGCTTAATTCCCGTCCGGCCACCAGGTCAACCCGGAGCCTGCCCCCGCGGGCAGGGGCCAGGCGGACCCCCGTCCGCCCGGGCTTGCCCTGCTCCGAGCCGGGGCTTAATCCCCGTCCGGCCACCAGGTCAACCCGGAGCCTGCCCCCGCGGGCAGGGGCCAAGCGGACCCCCCTCCGCCCGGGCTTGCCCTGCTCCGAGCCGGGGCTTAATCCCCGTCCGGCCACCAGGTCAACCCGGAGCCTGCCCCCGCGGGCAGGGGCCAGGCGGACCCCCGTCCGTCCGGGGTCGCCCTGCCCCGGGCTCCGGGCTTAATTCTCCTCCGGCCACCAGGTCAACCCGGAGCCTGCCCCCGCGGGCAGGGGCCGGCGGAGCCCCGTCCGGCATACCCCCGTCCGTCCGGGGTCGCCCTGCCCCGGGCTCCGGGCTTAATTCCCGTCCGGCCACCAGGTCAACCCGGAGCCTGCCCCCGCGGGCAGGGGCCAGGCGGACCCCCGTCCGTCCGGGGTCGCCCTGCCCCGGGCTCCGGGCTTAATTCTCCTCCGGCCACCAGGTCAACCCGGAGCCTGCCCCCGCGGGCAGGGGCCGGCGGAGCCCCGTCCGTCCGGGGTCGCCCTGCCCCGGGCTCCGGGCTTAATTCCCGTCCGGCCACCAGGTCAACCCGGAGCCTGCCCCCGCGGGCAGGGGCCGGCGGAGCCCCGTCCGTCCGGGGTCGCCCTGCCCCGGGCTCCGGGCTTAATTCTCCTCCGGCCACCAGGTCAACCCGGAGCCTGCCCCCGCGGGCAGGGGCCAGGCGGAGCCCCGTCCGTCCGGGGCCGCCCTGCCCCGGGCTCCGGGCTTAAGTCCCGAGCGGCCACCAGGTCAACCCGGAGCCTGCCCCCGCGGGCAGGGGCCAGGCGGATCCCCGTCCGTCCGGGGTCGCCCTGCCCCGGGCTCCGGGCTTAATTCTCCTCCGGCCACCAGGTCAACCCGGAGCCTGCCCCCGCGGGCAGGGGCCGGCGGAGCCCCGTCCGTCCGGGGTCGCCCTGCCCCGGGCTCCGGGCTTAATTCCCGTCCGGCCACCAGGTCAACCCGGAGCCTGCCCCCGCGGGCAGGGGCCGGCGGAGCCCCGTCCGTCCGGGGTCGCCCTGCCCCGGGCTCCGGGCTTAATTCTCCTCCGGCCACCAGGTCAACCCGGAGCCTGCCCCCGCGGGCAGGGGCCAGGCGGAGCCCCGTCCGTCCGGGGCCGCCCTGCCCCGGGCTCCGGGCTTAAGTCCCGAGCGGCCACCAGGTCAACCCGGAGCCTGCCCCCGCGGGCAGGGGCCAGGCGGATCCCCGTCCGTCCGGGGTCGCCCTGCCCCGGGCTCCGGGCTTAATTCTCCTCCGGCCACCAGGTCAACCCGGAGCCTGCCCCCGCGGGCAGGGGCCAGGCGGAGCCCCGTCCGTCCGGGGTCGCCCTGCCCCGGGCTCCGGGCTTAAGTCCCGAGCGGCCACCAGGTCAACCCGGAGCCTGCCCCCGCGGGCAGGGGCCAGGCGGACCCCCGTCCGTCCGGGGCCGCCCTGCCCCGGGCTCCGGGCTTAATTCCCGTCCGGCCACCTGGTCAACCCGGAGCCGTCCCGGGGGGGAAGGGGCCGGGCGGACCCTCCTCCGCGGAGGGTCGCCCTGCCCCGGTCTGCGGGCTTAATTCTCCTCCGGCCACCAGGTCAACCCGGAGCCTGCCCCCGCGGGCAGGGGCCGGCGGAGCCCCGTCCGTCCGGGGTCGCCCTGCCCCGGGCTCCGGGCTTAATTCCCGTCCGGCCACCAGGTCAACCCGGAGCCTGCCCCCGCGGGCAGGGGCCGGCGGAGCCCCGTCCGTCCGGGGTCGCCCTGCCCCGGGCTCCGGGCTTAATTCTCC
>NC_134261.1:9677419-9679919 GCF_965152275.1 Natator depressus
CAGCACCCGGGGCCCGCGCCCCGGAGCGTGCCTGGAGAAGGACCGTCGGGCACGGCGGGGGACCGCAGCGCGCCCCTGCTCGCTCTCGCGACGTGTTTGGCCCTGCCGAGCCTCGCGGCTCCCTGGGTTTTCGGACCCCTGGGTGGGCTGCCGGAGCCGCTCGACCTCGCAGGGCGGAGATCTCGGCCGGCTGGCCCCACGGCGCGGAGGGCCGGGCACGCGCCCGGGCCCCCCCCCAAAGGAGGAAAGTCCCAATCGGCCCCAGGATCCGGGGACGCGAAGAGGAAGAGGGACCCGATCCGCCTGAACGCCAGACGCCCCCTGCGGTCGGGGGCGCCGGCCCGCGAAGGACCCTTCCCGTCGCGAACGTGAGCGCCACATCGATCGGAAGGCGAGAGAGGAGCGGGCCCCCCCTCCCTCCGGGGGGCGCCGACAGTCGGAGTTCGCATCCCGGCCACCGGGCCTGCACCGGGGGTGCGAGGGGACGACGGGGTCCCCGGAGGAAAAGAGCCGGAAAAGGGGGGGCTCGGGGGGGCCGGGGGCCGCCCCACCTGCCAACGTGCCCCTGTCCCCCCTCACAAGATCGGGTACAACGCGCAGATTGGTCCCCGAGGCTCATCTCTGGTTCTCACAGGTTCCGAAAAACCTGTTCTCAGAAATCTCCTCGCACCCGTCAAAATGAACTAGTCGAAAAATCCAACCGCCAATTTAGGGGGACCAATCTGAAATCCTATCCGACCTCCTGGTTCTCTCGGTCGGCCGAGGGCACTTTTGGCGACCCCATCCGGACTTCCGTGAGACTGCCGGCCATCAGGTCAACCCGTCACTTTGAATGGGGTTGACCTGATGGCCGAGCAGGGACTTAGACATTTTTTCAGCCTTTTCCTCGGGGTTGACCTGGTGTCCCGGGGGGACTTAGACATTTTTTTCAGCCTTTTCCTCCGGGTTGACCTGGTGTCCCGGGGGGACTTAGACATTTTTTCAGCCTTTTCCTCCGGGTTGACCTGGTGTCCCGGGGGGACTTAGACTTTTTTTCAGCCTTTTCCTCCGGGTTGACCTGGTGTCCCGGGGGGACTTAGACTTTTTTTCAGCCTTTTCCTCCGGGTTGACCTGGTGTCCCGGGGGGACTTAGACATTTTTTTCAGCCTTTTCCTCCGGGTTGACCTGGTGTCCCGGGGGGACTTAGACTTTTTTTCAGCCTTTTCCTCCGGGTTGACCTGGTGTCCCGGGGGGACTTAGACTTTTTTTCAGCCTTTTCCTCCGGGTTGACCTGGTGTCCCGGGGGGACTTAGACTTTTTTTCAGCCTTTTCCTCCGGGTTGACCTGGTGTCCCGGGGGGACTTAGACTTTTTTTCAGCCTTTTCCTCCGGGTTGACCTGGTGTCCCGGGGGGACTTAGACATTTTTTTCAGCCTTTTCCTCCGGGTTGACCTGGTGTCCCGGGGGGACTTAGACTTTTTTTCAGCCTTTTCCTCCGGGTTGACCTGGTGTCCCGGGGGGACTTAGACATTTTTTTCAGCCTTTTCCTCCGGGTTGACCTGGTGTCCCGGGGGGACTTAGACATTTTTTTCAGCCTTTTCCTCCGGGCTGACCTGGTGGCCGAGCGTCTCGCCGTCCGCGGCCGGAGCTAGAGATGCCCCCCCCCCCAGGCCAGCCTGCGAAGCCGCGGCCAGGATCGGGCCCCTGGAAGTCTGACTAAAAATTTTCACCGACCCCAAAAACGGTTAGGGGGGGCCTCATAAAGCCTCCGGAGCGAAAAAAAAAAAAACGGAAAAAAGGATCGGGCCCACCCGAGGCAGGGGAGTCAGTAAGGGAAAGGGGACGAGGCGGCCCGGAGCCGGGTGCCCGGAGCCGGGTGCCGGCGGCCAGGATCGGGCCCCTGGAAGTCTGAAAAATTTTTTTCACCGACCCCCAAAGTGGTATTGGGGGGGGCTCATAAAGCCTCCGGAGCGAAAAAAAAAAAAACGGAAAAAAGGATCGGGCCCACCCGAGGCAGGGGAGTCAGTAAGGGAAAGGGGACGAGGCGGCCCGGAGCCGGGTGCCCGGAGCCGGGTGCCCGCGGCCAGGATCGGGCCCCTGGAAGTCTGAAAAAAAATTTTTCACCGACCCCCAAAGTGGTGTTGGGGGGGGCTCACGAAGCCTCCGGAGCGGAAAAAAAAAACGGAAAAAAGGATCGGGCCCACCCGAGGCAGCGGAGTCAGTAAGGGAAAGGGGACGAGGCGGCCCGGAGCCGGGTGCCCGGAGCCGGGTGCCCGCGGCCAGGATCGGGCCCCTGGAAGTCTGAAAAAAAAATTTTCACCGACCCCCAAAGGGGTGTTGGGGGGGGCTCATGAAGCCTCCGGAGCGAAAAAAAAAAAACGGAAAAAAGGATCGGGCCCACCCGAGGCAGGGGAGTCAGTAAGGGAAAGGGGACGAGGCGGACCGGAGCCGAGTGCCTACGGCCATACCGGACGGAAGGCCCCCGATCCCGTCCGATCTCGGAAGGTAAACCGTCCCGGGCC
>NC_134261.1:9692419-9694919 GCF_965152275.1 Natator depressus
GGCCACCGGGCCTGCACCGGGGGTGCGAGGGGACGACGGGGTCCCCGGAGGAAAAGAGCCGGAAAAGGGGGGGCTCGGGGGGGCCGGGGGCCGCCCCACCTGCCAACGTGCCCCTGTCCCCCCTCACAAGATCGGGTACAACGCGCAGATTGGTCCCCGAGGCTCATCTCTGGTTCTCACAGGTTCCGAAAAACCTGTTCTCAGAAATCTCCTCGCACCCGTCAAAATGAACTAGTCGAAAAATCCAACCGCCAATTTAGGGGGACCAATCTGAAATCCTATCCGACCTCCTGGTTCTCTCGGTCGGCCGAGGGCACTTTTGGCGACCCCATCCGGACTTCCGTGAGACTGCCGGCCATCAGGTCAACCCGTCACTTTGAATGGGGTTGACCTGATGGCCGAGCAGGGACTTAGACATTTTTTCAGCCTTTTCCTCGGGGTTGACCTGGTGTCCCGGGGGGACTTAGACATTTTTTTCAGCCTTTTCCTCCGGGTTGACCTGGTGTCCCGGGGGGACTTAGACATTTTTTCAGCCTTTTCCTCCGGGTTGACCTGGTGTCCCGGGGGGACTTAGACTTTTTTTCAGCCTTTTCCTCCGGGTTGACCTGGTGTCCCGGGGGGACTTAGACTTTTTTTCAGCCTTTTCCTCCGGGTTGACCTGGTGTCCCGGGGGGACTTAGACATTTTTTTCAGCCTTTTCCTCCGGGTTGACCTGGTGTCCCGGGGGGACTTAGACTTTTTTTCAGCCTTTTCCTCCGGGTTGACCTGGTGTCCCGGGGGGACTTAGACTTTTTTTCAGCCTTTTCCTCCGGGTTGACCTGGTGTCCCGGGGGGACTTAGACTTTTTTTCAGCCTTTTCCTCCGGGTTGACCTGGTGTCCCGGGGGGACTTAGACTTTTTTTCAGCCTTTTCCTCCGGGTTGACCTGGTGTCCCGGGGGGACTTAGACATTTTTTTCAGCCTTTTCCTCCGGGTTGACCTGGTGTCCCGGGGGGACTTAGACTTTTTTTCAGCCTTTTCCTCCGGGTTGACCTGGTGTCCCGGGGGGACTTAGACATTTTTTTCAGCCTTTTCCTCCGGGTTGACCTGGTGTCCCGGGGGGACTTAGACATTTTTTTCAGCCTTTTCCTCCGGGCTGACCTGGTGGCCGAGCGTCTCGCCGTCCGCGGCCGGAGCTAGAGATGCCCCCCCCCCCAGGCCAGCCTGCGAAGCCGCGGCCAGGATCGGGCCCCTGGAAGTCTGACTAAAAATTTTCACCGACCCCAAAAACGGTTAGGGGGGGCCTCATAAAGCCTCCGGAGCGAAAAAAAAAAAAACGGAAAAAAGGATCGGGCCCACCCGAGGCAGGGGAGTCAGTAAGGGAAAGGGGACGAGGCGGCCCGGAGCCGGGTGCCCGGAGCCGGGTGCCGGCGGCCAGGATCGGGCCCCTGGAAGTCTGAAAAATTTTTTTCACCGACCCCCAAAGTGGTATTGGGGGGGGCTCATAAAGCCTCCGGAGCGAAAAAAAAAAAAACGGAAAAAAGGATCGGGCCCACCCGAGGCAGGGGAGTCAGTAAGGGAAAGGGGACGAGGCGGCCCGGAGCCGGGTGCCCGGAGCCGGGTGCCCGCGGCCAGGATCGGGCCCCTGGAAGTCTGAAAAAAAATTTTTCACCGACCCCCAAAGTGGTGTTGGGGGGGGCTCACGAAGCCTCCGGAGCGGAAAAAAAAAACGGAAAAAAGGATCGGGCCCACCCGAGGCAGCGGAGTCAGTAAGGGAAAGGGGACGAGGCGGCCCGGAGCCGGGTGCCCGGAGCCGGGTGCCCGCGGCCAGGATCGGGCCCCTGGAAGTCTGAAAAAAAAATTTTCACCGACCCCCAAAGGGGTGTTGGGGGGGGCTCATGAAGCCTCCGGAGCGAAAAAAAAAAAACGGAAAAAAGGATCGGGCCCACCCGAGGCAGGGGAGTCAGTAAGGGAAAGGGGACGAGGCGGACCGGAGCCGAGTGCCTACGGCCATACCGGACGGAAGGCCCCCGATCCCGTCCGATCTCGGAAGGTAAACCGTCCCGGGCCTGGCTAGTACTTGGATGGGTGACCGCCTGGGAATCCCAGGTGCCGTAGGCAGCTTTTCCCGCTGCGAGCCAGCTCTCTCCTTTTCTGGGGAACAAGGGCAGGGTCGCCCTGCCAGGGGCCCTGGGGCTTAAGTCCCTGCCGGCCACCAGGTCAACCCGGAGCCTGCCCCTCTGCGGCCAGCAGGTCAACCCCATACCGGCAGGGGGTTGACCTGGTGGCCGGGAAGCAGAGCGGCCAGCAGGTCAACCCCATACATTCAGCGGGTTGACCTGGTGGACGGGAAGGAAAGCGGCCAGCAGGTCAACCCCATACTTTCAGCGGGTTGACCTGGTGGCCGGGAAGGAAAGCGGCCAGCAGGTCAACCCCATACATTCAGCGGGTTGACCTGGTGGCCGGGAAGGAAAGCGGCCAGCAGGTCAACCCCATACATTCAGCGGGTTGACCTGGTGGCC
>NC_134261.1:9707419-9709919 GCF_965152275.1 Natator depressus
CCCGGGGGGACTTAGACATTTTTTTCAGCCTTTTCCTCCGGGTTGACCTGGTGTCCCGGGGGGACTTAGACATTTTTTCAGCCTTTTCCTCCGGGTTGACCTGGTGTCCCGGGGGGACTTAGACTTTTTTTCAGCCTTTTCCTCCGGGTTGACCTGGTGTCCCGGGGGGACTTAGACTTTTTTTCAGCCTTTTCCTCCGGGTTGACCTGGTGTCCCGGGGGGACTTAGACATTTTTTTCAGCCTTTTCCTCCGGGTTGACCTGGTGTCCCGGGGGGACTTAGACTTTTTTTCAGCCTTTTCCTCCGGGTTGACCTGGTGTCCCGGGGGGACTTAGACTTTTTTTCAGCCTTTTCCTCCGGGTTGACCTGGTGTCCCGGGGGGACTTAGACTTTTTTTCAGCCTTTTCCTCCGGGTTGACCTGGTGTCCCGGGGGGACTTAGACTTTTTTTCAGCCTTTTCCTCCGGGTTGACCTGGTGTCCCGGGGGGACTTAGACATTTTTTTCAGCCTTTTCCTCCGGGTTGACCTGGTGTCCCGGGGGGACTTAGACTTTTTTTCAGCCTTTTCCTCCGGGTTGACCTGGTGTCCCGGGGGGACTTAGACATTTTTTTCAGCCTTTTCCTCCGGGTTGACCTGGTGTCCCGGGGGGACTTAGACATTTTTTTCAGCCTTTTCCTCCGGGCTGACCTGGTGGCCGAGCGTCTCGCCGTCCGCGGCCGGAGCTAGAGATGCCCCCCCCCCCAGGCCAGCCTGCGAAGCCGCGGCCAGGATCGGGCCCCTGGAAGTCTGACTAAAAATTTTCACCGACCCCAAAAACGGTTAGGGGGGGCCTCATAAAGCCTCCGGAGCGAAAAAAAAAAAAACGGAAAAAAGGATCGGGCCCACCCGAGGCAGGGGAGTCAGTAAGGGAAAGGGGACGAGGCGGCCCGGAGCCGGGTGCCCGGAGCCGGGTGCCGGCGGCCAGGATCGGGCCCCTGGAAGTCTGAAAAATTTTTTTCACCGACCCCCAAAGTGGTATTGGGGGGGGCTCATAAAGCCTCCGGAGCGAAAAAAAAAAAAACGGAAAAAAGGATCGGGCCCACCCGAGGCAGGGGAGTCAGTAAGGGAAAGGGGACGAGGCGGCCCGGAGCCGGGTGCCCGGAGCCGGGTGCCCGCGGCCAGGATCGGGCCCCTGGAAGTCTGAAAAAAAATTTTTCACCGACCCCCAAAGTGGTGTTGGGGGGGGCTCACGAAGCCTCCGGAGCGGAAAAAAAAAACGGAAAAAAGGATCGGGCCCACCCGAGGCAGCGGAGTCAGTAAGGGAAAGGGGACGAGGCGGCCCGGAGCCGGGTGCCCGGAGCCGGGTGCCCGCGGCCAGGATCGGGCCCCTGGAAGTCTGAAAAAAAAATTTTCACCGACCCCCAAAGGGGTGTTGGGGGGGGCTCATGAAGCCTCCGGAGCGAAAAAAAAAAAACGGAAAAAAGGATCGGGCCCACCCGAGGCAGGGGAGTCAGTAAGGGAAAGGGGACGAGGCGGACCGGAGCCGAGTGCCTACGGCCATACCGGACGGAAGGCCCCCGATCCCGTCCGATCTCGGAAGGTAAACCGTCCCGGGCCTGGCTAGTACTTGGATGGGTGACCGCCTGGGAATCCCAGGTGCCGTAGGCAGCTTTTCCCGCTGCGAGCCAGCTCTCTCCTTTTCTGGGGAACAAGGGCAGGGTCGCCCTGCCAGGGGCCCTGGGGCTTAAGTCCCTGCCGGCCACCAGGTCAACCCGGAGCCTGCCCCTCTGCGGCCAGCAGGTCAACCCCATACCGGCAGGGGGTTGACCTGGTGGCCGGGAAGCAGAGCGGCCAGCAGGTCAACCCCATACATTCAGCGGGTTGACCTGGTGGACGGGAAGGAAAGCGGCCAGCAGGTCAACCCCATACTTTCAGCGGGTTGACCTGGTGGCCGGGAAGGAAAGCGGCCAGCAGGTCAACCCCATACATTCAGCGGGTTGACCTGGTGGCCGGGAAGGAAAGCGGCCAGCAGGTCAACCCCATACATTCAGCGGGTTGACCTGGTGGCCGGGAAGGAAAGCGGCCAGCAGGTCAACCCCATACATTCAGCGGGTTGACCTGGTGGCCGGGAAGGAAAGCGGCCAGCAGGTCAACCCCATACATTCAGCGGGTTGACCTGGTGGCCGGGAAGGAAAGCGGCCACCAGGTCAACCCCATACAGGCAGCGGGTTGACCTGGTGGCCCGAAAGCAAACCGGCCACCAGGTCAACCCGGAGCCTGCCCCCGCGGGCAGGGGCCAAGCGGACCCCCCTCCGCCCGGGCTTGCCCTGCTCCGAGCCGGGGCTTAATCCCCGTCCGGCCACCAGGTCAACCCGGAGCCTGCCCCTCTGCGGCCAGCAGGTCAACCCCATGCCGGCAGCGGGTTGACCTGGTGGCCGGGAAGGAAAGCGGCCACCAGGTCAACCCCATACTTTCAGCGGGTTGACCTGGTGGCCGGGAAGGAAAGCGGCCACCAGGTCAA
>NC_134261.1:9722419-9724919 GCF_965152275.1 Natator depressus
AGCCTTTTCCTCCGGGTTGACCTGGTGTCCCGGGGGGACTTAGACTTTTTTTCAGCCTTTTCCTCCGGGTTGACCTGGTGTCCCGGGGGGACTTAGACTTTTTTTCAGCCTTTTCCTCCGGGTTGACCTGGTGTCCCGGGGGGACTTAGACTTTTTTTCAGCCTTTTCCTCCGGGTTGACCTGGTGTCCCGGGGGGACTTAGACATTTTTTTCAGCCTTTTCCTCCGGGTTGACCTGGTGTCCCGGGGGGACTTAGACTTTTTTTCAGCCTTTTCCTCCGGGTTGACCTGGTGTCCCGGGGGGACTTAGACATTTTTTTCAGCCTTTTCCTCCGGGTTGACCTGGTGTCCCGGGGGGACTTAGACATTTTTTTCAGCCTTTTCCTCCGGGCTGACCTGGTGGCCGAGCGTCTCGCCGTCCGCGGCCGGAGCTAGAGATGCCCCCCCCCCCCAGGCCAGCCTGCGAAGCCGCGGCCAGGATCGGGCCCCTGGAAGTCTGACTAAAAATTTTCACCGACCCCAAAAACGGTTAGGGGGGGCCTCATAAAGCCTCCGGAGCGGAAAAAAAAAAAAACGGAAAAAAGGATCGGGCCCACCCGAGGCAGGGGAGTCAGTAAGGGAAAGGGGACGAGGCGGCCCGGAGCCGGGTGCCGGCGGCCAGGATCGGGCCCCTGGAAGTCTGAAAAATTTTTTTCACCGACCCCCAAAGTGGTATTGGGGGGGGCTCATAAAGCCTCCGGAGCGAAAAAAAAAAACGGAAAAAAGGATCGGGCCCACCCGAGGCAGGGGAGTCAGTAAGGGAAAGGGGACGAGGCGGCCCGGAGCCGGGTGCCCGGAGCCGGGTGCCCGCGGCCAGGATCGGGCCCCTGGAAGTCTGAAAAAAATTTTTTCACCGACCCCCAAAGTGGTGTTGGGGGGGGCTCACGAAGCCTCCGGAGCGGAAAAAAAAAAACGGAAAAAAGGATCGGGCCCACCCGAGGCAGCGGAGTCAGTAAGGGAAAGGGGACGAGGCGGCCCGGAGCCGGGTGCCCGGAGCCGGGTGCCCGCGGCCAGGATCGGGCCCCTGGAAGTCTGAAAAAAAAATTTTCACCGACCCCCAAAGGGGTGTTGGGGGGGGGCTCATGAAGCCTCCGGAGCGAAAAAAAAAACGGAAAAAAGGATCGGGCCCACCCGAGGCAGGGGAGTCAGTAAGGGAAAGGGGACGAGGCGGACCGGAGCCGAGTGCCTACGGCCATACCGGACGGAAGGCCCCCGATCCCGTCCGATCTCGGAAGGTAAACCGTCCCGGGCCTGGCTAGTACTTGGATGGGTGACCGCCTGGGAATCCCAGGTGCCGTAGGCAGCTTTTCCCGCTGCGAGCCAGCTCTCTCCTTTTCTGGGGAACAAGGGCAGGGTCGCCCTGCCAGGGGCCCTGGGGCTGAAGTCCCTGCCGGCCACCAGGTCAACCCGGAGCCTGCCCCTCTGCGGCCAGCAGGTCAACCCCATACCGGCAGGGGGTTGACCTGGTGGCCGGGAAGCAGAGCGGCCAGCAGGTCAACCCCATACATTCAGCGGGTTGACCTGGTGGACGGGAAGGAAAGCGGCCAGCAGGTCAACCGCATACTTTCAGCGGGTTGACCTGGTGGCCGGGAAGGAAAGCGGCCAGCAGGTCAACCCCATACATTCAGCGGGTTGACCTGGTGGCCGGGAAGGAAAGCGGCCAGCAGGTCAACCCCATACATTCAGCGGGTTGACCTGGTGGCCGGGAAGGAAAGCGGCCAGCAGGTCAACCCCATACATTCAGCGGGTTGACCTGGTGGCCGGGAAGGAAAGCGGCCAGCAGGTCAACCCCATACATTCAGTGGGTTGACCTGGTGGCCGGGAAGGAAAGCGGCCAGCAGGTCAACCCCATACATTCAGCGGGTTGACCTGGTGGCCCGAAAGCAAACCGGCCACCAGGTCAACCCGGAGCCTGCCCCCGCGGGCAGGGGCCAAGCGGACCCCCCTCCGCCCGGGCTTGCCCTGCTCCGAGCCGGGGCTTAATCCCCGTCCGGCCACCAGGTCAACCCGGAGCCTGCCCCTCTGCGGCCAGCAGGTCAACCCCATGCCGGCAGCGGGTTGACCTGGTGGCCGGGAAGGAAAGCGGCCACCAGGTCAACCCCATACTTTCAGCGGGTTGACCTGGTGGCCGGGAAGGAAAGCGGCCACCAGGTCAACCCCATACTTTCAGCGGGTTGACCTGGTGGCCGGGAAGGAAAGCGGCCAGCAGGTCAACCCCATACATTCAGCGGGTTGACCTGGTGGCCGGGAAGGAAAGCGGCCAGCAGGTCAACCCCATACATTCAGCGGGTTGACCTGGTGGCCGGGAAGGAAAGCGGCCAGCAGGTCAACCCCATACATTCAGCGGGTTGACCTGGTGGCCGGGAAGGAAAGCGGCCAGCAGGTCAACCCCATACATTCAGCGGGTTGACCTGGTGGCCGGGAAGGAAAGCGGCCAGCAGGTCAACCCCATACATTCAGCG
>NC_134261.1:9737419-9739919 GCF_965152275.1 Natator depressus
GCGTGCCTGGAGAAGGACCGTCGGGCACGGCGGGGGACCGCAGCGCGCCCCTGCTCGCTCTCGCGACGTGTTTGGCCCTGCCGAGCCTCGCGGCTCCCTGGGTTTTCGGACCCCTGGGTGGGCTGCCGGAGCCGCTCGACCTCGCAGGGCGGAGATCTCGGCCGGCTGGCCCCACGGCGCGGAGGGCCGGGCACGCGCCCGGGCCCCCCCCCAAAGGAGGAAAGTCCCAATCGGCCCCAGGATCCGGGGACGCGAAGAGGAAGAGGGACCCGATCCGCCTGAACGCCAGACGCCCCCTGCGGTCGGGGGCGCCGGCCCGCGAAGGACCCTTCCCGTCGCGAACGTGAGCGCCACATCGATCGGAAGGCGAGAGAGGAGCGGGCCCCCCCTCCCTCCGGGGGGCGCCGACAGTCGGAGTTCGCATCCCGGCCACCGGGCCTGCACCGGGGGTGCGAGGGGACGACGGGGTCCCCGGAGGAAAAGAGCCGGAAAAGGGGGGGCTCGGGGGGGCCGGGGGCCGCCCCACCTGCCAACGTGCCCCTGTCCCCCCTCACAAGATCGGGTACAACGCGCAGATTGGTCCCCGAGGCTCATCTCTGGTTCTCACAGGTTCCGAAAAACCTGTTCTCAGAAATCTCCTCGCACCCGTCAAAATGAACTAGTCGAAAAATCCAACCGCCAATTTAGGGGGACCAATCTGAAATCCTATCCGACCTCCTGGTTCTCTCGGTCGGCCGAGGGCACTTTTGGCGACCCCATCCGGACTTCCGTGAGACTGCCGGCCATCAGGTCAACCCGTCACTTTGAATGGGGTTGACCTGATGGCCGAGCAGGGACTTAGACATTTTTTCAGCCTTTTCCTCGGGGTTGACCTGGTGTCCCGGGGGGACTTAGACATTTTTTTCAGCCTTTTCCTCCGGGTTGACCTGGTGTCCCGGGGGGACTTAGACATTTTTTCAGCCTTTTCCTCCGGGTTGACCTGGTGTCCCGGGGGGACTTAGACTTTTTTTCAGCCTTTTCCTCCGGGTTGACCTGGTGTCCCGGGGGGACTTAGACTTTTTTTCAGCCTTTTCCTCCGGGTTGACCTGGTGTCCCGGGGGGACTTAGACATTTTTTTCAGCCTTTTCCTCCGGGTTGACCTGGTGTCCCGGGGGGACTTAGACTTTTTTTCAGCCTTTTCCTCCGGGTTGACCTGGTGTCCCGGGGGGACTTAGACTTTTTTTCAGCCTTTTCCTCCGGGTTGACCTGGTGTCCCGGGGGGACTTAGACTTTTTTTCAGCCTTTTCCTCCGGGTTGACCTGGTGTCCCGGGGGGACTTAGACTTTTTTTCAGCCTTTTCCTCCGGGTTGACCTGGTGTCCCGGGGGGACTTAGACATTTTTTTCAGCCTTTTCCTCCGGGTTGACCTGGTGTCCCGGGGGGACTTAGACTTTTTTTCAGCCTTTTCCTCCGGGTTGACCTGGTGTCCCGGGGGGACTTAGACATTTTTTTCAGCCTTTTCCTCCGGGTTGACCTGGTGTCCCGGGGGGACTTAGACATTTTTTTCAGCCTTTTCCTCCGGGCTGACCTGGTGGCCGAGCGTCTCGCCGTCCGCGGCCGGAGCTAGAGATGCCCCCCCCCCCAGGCCAGCCTGCGAAGCCGCGGCCAGGATCGGGCCCCTGGAAGTCTGACTAAAAATTTTCACCGACCCCAAAAACGGTTAGGGGGGGCCTCATAAAGCCTCCGGAGCGAAAAAAAAAAAAACGGAAAAAAGGATCGGGCCCACCCGAGGCAGGGGAGTCAGTAAGGGAAAGGGGACGAGGCGGCCCGGAGCCGGGTGCCCGGAGCCGGGTGCCGGCGGCCAGGATCGGGCCCCTGGAAGTCTGAAAAATTTTTTTCACCGACCCCCAAAGTGGTATTGGGGGGGGCTCATAAAGCCTCCGGAGCGAAAAAAAAAAAAACGGAAAAAAGGATCGGGCCCACCCGAGGCAGGGGAGTCAGTAAGGGAAAGGGGACGAGGAGGCGGCCCGGAGCCGGGTGCCCGGAGCCGGGTGCCCGCGGCCAGGATCGGGCCCCTGGAAGTCTGAAAAAAAATTTTTCACCGACCCCCAAAGTGGTGTTGGGGGGGGCTCACGAAGCCTCCGGAGCGGAAAAAAAAAACGGAAAAAAGGATCGGGCCCACCCGAGGCAGCGGAGTCAGTAAGGGAAAGGGGACGAGGCGGCCCGGAGCCGGGTGCCCGGAGCCGGGTGCCCGCGGCCAGGATCGGGCCCCTGGAAGTCTGAAAAAAAAATTTTCACCGACCCCCAAAGGGGTGTTGGGGGGGGCTCATGAAGCCTCCGGAGCGAAAAAAAAAAAACGGAAAAAAGGATCGGGCCCACCCGAGGCAGGGGAGTCAGTAAGGGAAAGGGGACGAGGCGGACCGGAGCCGAGTGCCTACGGCCATACCGGACGGAAGGCCCCCGATCCCGTCCGATCTCGGAAGGTAAACCGTCCCGGGCCTGGCTAGTACTTGGATGGGTGA
>NC_134261.1:9752419-9754919 GCF_965152275.1 Natator depressus
GTGCGAGGGGACGACGGGGTCCCCGGAGGAAAAGAGCCGGAAAAGGGGGGGCTCGGGGGGGCCGGGGGCCGCCCCACCTGCCAACGTGCCCCTGTCCCCCCTCACAAGATCGGGTACAACGCGCAGATTGGTCCCCGAGGCTCATCTCTGGTTCTCACAGGTTCCGAAAAACCTGTTCTCAGAAATCTCCTCGCACCCGTCAAAATGAACTAGTCGAAAAATCCAACCGCCAATTTAGGGGGACCAATCTGAAATCCTATCCGACCTCCTGGTTCTCTCGGTCGGCCGAGGGCACTTTTGGCGACCCCATCCGGACTTCCGTGAGACTGCCGGCCATCAGGTCAACCCGTCACTTTGAATGGGGTTGACCTGATGGCCGAGCAGGGACTTAGACATTTTTTCAGCCTTTTCCTCGGGGTTGACCTGGTGTCCCGGGGGGACTTAGACATTTTTTTCAGCCTTTTCCTCCGGGTTGACCTGGTGTCCCGGGGGGACTTAGACATTTTTTCAGCCTTTTCCTCCGGGTTGACCTGGTGTCCCGGGGGGACTTAGACTTTTTTTCAGCCTTTTCCTCCGGGTTGACCTGGTGTCCCGGGGGGACTTAGACTTTTTTTCAGCCTTTTCCTCCGGGTTGACCTGGTGTCCCGGGGGGACTTAGACATTTTTTTCAGCCTTTTCCTCCGGGTTGACCTGGTGTCCCGGGGGGACTTAGACTTTTTTTCAGCCTTTTCCTCCGGGTTGACCTGGTGTCCCGGGGGGACTTAGACTTTTTTTCAGCCTTTTCCTCCGGGTTGACCTGGTGTCCCGGGGGGACTTAGACTTTTTTTCAGCCTTTTCCTCCGGGTTGACCTGGTGTCCCGGGGGGACTTAGACTTTTTTTCAGCCTTTTCCTCCGGGTTGACCTGGTGTCCCGGGGGGACTTAGACATTTTTTTCAGCCTTTTCCTCCGGGTTGACCTGGTGTCCCGGGGGGACTTAGACTTTTTTTCAGCCTTTTCCTCCGGGTTGACCTGGTGTCCCGGGGGGACTTAGACATTTTTTTCAGCCTTTTCCTCCGGGTTGACCTGGTGTCCCGGGGGGACTTAGACATTTTTTTCAGCCTTTTCCTCCGGGCTGACCTGGTGGCCGAGCGTCTCGCCGTCCGCGGCCGGAGCTAGAGATGCCCCCCCCCCCAGGCCAGCCTGCGAAGCCGCGGCCAGGATCGGGCCCCTGGAAGTCTGACTAAAAATTTTCACCGACCCCAAAAACGGTTAGGGGGGGCCTCATAAAGCCTCCGGAGCGAAAAAAAAAAAAACGGAAAAAAGGATCGGGCCCACCCGAGGCAGGGGAGTCAGTAAGGGAAAGGGGACGAGGCGGCCCGGAGCCGGGTGCCCGGAGCCGGGTGCCGGCGGCCAGGATCGGGCCCCTGGAAGTCTGAAAAATTTTTTTCACCGACCCCCAAAGTGGTATTGGGGGGGGCTCATAAAGCCTCCGGAGCGAAAAAAAAAAAAACGGAAAAAAGGATCGGGCCCACCCGAGGCAGGGGAGTCAGTAAGGGAAAGGGGACGAGGCGGCCCGGAGCCGGGTGCCCGGAGCCGGGTGCCCGCGGCCAGGATCGGGCCCCTGGAAGTCTGAAAAAAAATTTTTCACCGACCCCCAAAGTGGTGTTGGGGGGGGCTCACGAAGCCTCCGGAGCGGAAAAAAAAAACGGAAAAAAGGATCGGGCCCACCCGAGGCAGCGGAGTCAGTAAGGGAAAGGGGACGAGGCGGCCCGGAGCCGGGTGCCCGGAGCCGGGTGCCCGCGGCCAGGATCGGGCCCCTGGAAGTCTGAAAAAAAAATTTTCACCGACCCCCAAAGGGGTGTTGGGGGGGGCTCATGAAGCCTCCGGAGCGAAAAAAAAAAAACGGAAAAAAGGATCGGGCCCACCCGAGGCAGGGGAGTCAGTAAGGGAAAGGGGACGAGGCGGACCGGAGCCGAGTGCCTACGGCCATACCGGACGGAAGGCCCCCGATCCCGTCCGATCTCGGAAGGTAAACCGTCCCGGGCCTGGCTAGTACTTGGATGGGTGACCGCCTGGGAATCCCAGGTGCCGTAGGCAGCTTTTCCCGCTGCGAGCCAGCTCTCTCCTTTTCTGGGGAACAAGGGCAGGGTCGCCCTGCCAGGGGCCCTGGGGCTTAAGTCCCTGCCGGCCACCAGGTCAACCCGGAGCCTGCCCCTCTGCGGCCAGCAGGTCAACCCCATACCGGCAGGGGGTTGACCTGGTGGCCGGGAAGCAGAGCGGCCAGCAGGTCAACCCCATACATTCAGCGGGTTGACCTGGTGGACGGGAAGGAAAGCGGCCAGCAGGTCAACCCCATACTTTCAGCGGGTTGACCTGGTGGCCGGGAAGGAAAGCGGCCAGCAGGTCAACCCCATACATTCAGCGGGTTGACCTGGTGGCCGGGAAGGAAAGCGGCCAGCAGGTCAACCCCATACATTCAGCGGGTTGACCTGGTGGCCGGGAAGGAAAGCGGCCAGCAGG
>NC_134261.1:9767419-9769919 GCF_965152275.1 Natator depressus
TCAGCCTTTTCCTCCGGGTTGACCTGGTGTCCCGGGGGGACTTAGACATTTTTTCAGCCTTTTCCTCCGGGTTGACCTGGTGTCCCGGGGGGACTTAGACTTTTTTTCAGCCTTTTCCTCCGGGTTGACCTGGTGTCCCGGGGGGACTTAGACTTTTTTTCAGCCTTTTCCTCCGGGTTGACCTGGTGTCCCGGGGGGACTTAGACATTTTTTTCAGCCTTTTCCTCCGGGTTGACCTGGTGTCCCGGGGGGACTTAGACTTTTTTTCAGCCTTTTCCTCCGGGTTGACCTGGTGTCCCGGGGGGACTTAGACTTTTTTTCAGCCTTTTCCTCCGGGTTGACCTGGTGCCCCGGGGGGACTTAGACTTTTTTTCAGCCTTTTCCTCCGGGTTGACCTGGTGTCCCGGGGGGACTTAGACTTTTTTTCAGCCTTTTCCTCCGGGTTGACCTGGTGTCCCGGGGGGACTTAGACATTTTTTTCAGCCTTTTCCTCCGGGTTGACCTGGTGTCCCGGGGGGACTTAGACATTTTTTTCAGCCTTTTCCTCCGGGCTGACCTGGTGGCCGAGCGTCTCGCCGTCCGCGGCCGGAGCTAGAGATGCCCCCCCCCCAGGCCAGCCTGCGAAGCCGCGGCCAGGATCGGGCCCCTGGAAGTCTGACTAAAAATTTTCACCGACCCCAAAAACGGTTAGGGGGGGCCTCATAAAGCCTCCGGAGCGAAAAAAAAAAAAACGGAAAAAAGGATCGGGCCCACCCGAGGCAGGGGAGTCAGTAAGGGAAAGGGGACGAGGCGGCCCGGAGCCGGGTGCCCGGAGCCGGGTGCCGGCGGCCAGGATCGGGCCCCTGGAAGTCTGAAAAAGTTTTTTCACCGACCCCCAAAGTGGTATTTGGGGGGGCTCATAAAGCCTCCGGAGCGAAAAAAAAAAAAAACGGAAAAAAGGATCGGGCCCACCCGAGGCAGGGGAGTCAGTAAGGGAAAGGGGACGAGGCGGCCCGGAGCCGGGTGCCCGGAGCCGGGTGCCCGCGGCCAGGATCGGGCCCCTGGAAGTCTGAAAAAAAAATTTTCACCGACCCCCAAAGGGGTGTTGGGGGGGGCTCATGAAGCCTCCGGAGCGAAAAAAAAAAACGGAAAAAAGGATCGGGCCCACCCGAGGCAGGGGAGTCAGTAAGGGAAAGGGGACGAGGCGGACCGGAGCCGAGTGCCTACGGCCATACCGGACGGAAGGCCCCCGATCCCGTCCGATCTCGGAAGGTAAACCGTCCCGGGCCTGGCTAGTACTTGGATGGGTGACCGCCTGGGAATCCCAGGTGCCGTAGGCAGCTTTTCCCGCTGCGAGCCAGCTCTCTCCTTTTCTGGGGAACAAGGGCAGGGTCGCCCTGCCAGGGGCCCTGGGGCTGAAGTCCCTGCCGGCCACCAGGTCAACCCGGAGCCTGCCCCTCTGCGGCCAGCAGGTCAACCCCATACCGGCAGGGGGTTGACCTGGTGGCCGGGAAGCAGAGCGGCCAGCAGGTCAACCCCATACATTCAGCGGGTTGACCTGGTGGACGGGAAGGAAAGCGGCCAGCAGGTCAACCCCATACTTTCAGCGGGTTGACCTGGTGGCCGGGAAGGAAAGCGGCCAGCAGGTCAACCCCATACATTCAGCGGGTTGACCTGGTGGCCGGGAAGGAAAGCGGCCAGCAGGTCAACCCCATACATTCAGCGGGTTGACCTGGTGGCCGGGAAGGAAAGCGGCCAGCAGGTCAACCCCATACATTCAGCGGGTTGACCTGGTGGCCGGGAAGGAAAGCGGCCAGCAGGTCAACCCCATACATTCAGCGGGTTGACCTGGTGGCCGGGAAGGAAAGCGGCCAGCAGGTCAACCCCATACATTCAGCGGGTTGACCTGGTGGCCCGAAAGCAAACCGGCCACCAGGTCAACCCGGAGCCTGCCCCCGCGGGCAGGGGCCAAGCGGACCCCCCTCCGCCCGGGCTTGCCCTGCTCCGAGCCGGGGCTTAATCCCCGTCCGGCCACCAGGTCAACCCGGAGCCTGCCCCTCTGCGGCCAGCAGGTCAACCCCATGCCGGCAGCGGGTTGACCTGGTGGCCGGGAAGGAAAGCGGCCACCAGGTCAACCCCATACTTTCAGCGGGTTGACCTGGTGGCCGGGAAGGAAAGCGGCCACCAGGTCAACCCCATACTTTCAGCGGGTTGACCTGGTGGCCGGGAAGGAAAGCGGCCAGCAGGTCAACCCCATACATTCAGCGGGTTGACCTGGTGGCCGGGAAGGAAAGCGGCCAGCAGGTCAACCCCATACATTCAGCGGGTTGACCTGGTGGCCGGGAAGGAAAGCGGCCAGCAGGTCAACCCCATACATTCAGCGGGTTGACCTGGTGGCCGGGAAGGAAAGCGGCCAGCAGGTCAACCCCATACATTCAGCGGGTTGACCTGGTGGCCGGGAAGGAAAGCGGCCAGCAGGTCAACCCCATACATTCAGCGGGTTGACCTGGTGGCCGGGAAG
>NC_134261.1:9782419-9784919 GCF_965152275.1 Natator depressus
ATCTGAAATCCTATCCGACCTCCTGGTTCTCTCGGTCGGCCGAGGGCACTTTTGGCGACCCCATCCGGACTTCCGTGAGACTGCCGGCCATCAGGTCAACCCGTCACTTTGAATGGGGTTGACCTGATGGCCGAGCAGGGACTTAGACATTTTTTCAGCCTTTTCCTCGGGGTTGACCTGGTGTCCCGGGGGGACTTAGACATTTTTTTCAGCCTTTTCCTCCGGGTTGACCTGGTGTCCCGGGGGGACTTAGACATTTTTTCAGCCTTTTCCTCCGGGTTGACCTGGTGTCCCGGGGGGACTTAGACTTTTTTTCAGCCTTTTCCTCCGGGTTGACCTGGTGTCCCGGGGGACTTAGACTTTTTTTCAGCCTTTTCCTCCGGGTTGACCTGGTGTCCCGGGGGGACTTAGACATTTTTTTCAGCCTTTTCCTCCGGGTTGACCTGGTGTCCCGGGGGGACTTAGACTTTTTTTCAGCCTTTTCCTCCGGGTTGACCTGGTGTCCCGGGGGGACTTAGACTTTTTTTCAGCCTTTTCCTCCGGGTTGACCTGGTGCCCCGGGGGGACTTAGACTTTTTTTCAGCCTTTTCCTCCGGGTTGACCTGGTGTCCCGGGGGGACTTAGACTTTTTTTCAGCCTTTTCCTCCGGGTTGACCTGGTGTCCCGGGGGGACTTAGACATTTTTTTCAGCCTTTTCCTCCGGGTTGACCTGGTGTCCCGGGGGGACTTAGACATTTTTTTCAGCCTTTTCCTCCGGGCTGACCTGGTGGCCGAGCGTCTCGCCGTCCGCGGCCGGAGCTAGAGATGCCCCCCCCCCAGGCCAGCCTGCGAAGCCGCGGCCAGGATCGGGCCCCTGGAAGTCTGACTAAAAATTTTCACCGACCCCAAAAACGGTTAGGGGGGGCCTCATAAAGCCTCCGGAGCGAAAAAAAAAAAAAACGGAAAAAAGGATCGGGCCCACCCGAGGCAGGGGAGTCAGTAAGGGAAAGGGGACGAGGCGGCCCGGAGCCGGGTGCCCGGAGCCGGGTGCCGGCGGCCAGGATCGGGCCCCTGGAAGTCTGAAAAAGTTTTTTCACCGACCCCCAAAGTGGTATTTGGGGGGGCTCATAAAGCCTCCGGAGCGAAAAAAAAAAAAAACGGAAAAAAGGATCGGGCCCACCCGAGGCAGGGGAGTCAGTAAGGGAAAGGGGACGAGGCGGCCCGGAGCCGGGTGCCCGGAGCCGGGTGCCCGCGGCCAGGATCGGGCCCCTGGAAGTCTGAAAAAAAAATTTTCACCGACCCCCAAAGGGGTGTTGGGGGGGGCTCATGAAGCCTCCGGAGCGAAAAAAAAAAACGGAAAAAAGGATCGGGCCCACCCGAGGCAGGGGAGTCAGTAAGGGAAAGGGGACGAGGCGGACCGGAGCCGAGTGCCTACGGCCATACCGGACGGAAGGCCCCCGATCCCGTCCGATCTCGGAAGGTAAACCGTCCCGGGCCTGGCTAGTACTTGGATGGGTGACCGCCTGGGAATCCCAGGTGCCGTAGGCAGCTTTTCCCGCTGCGAGCCAGCTCTCTCCTTTTCTGGGGAACAAGGGCAGGGTCGCCCTGCCAGGGGCCCTGGGGCTGAAGTCCCTGCCGGCCACCAGGTCAACCCGGAGCCTGCCCCTCTGCGGCCAGCAGGTCAACCCCATACCGGCAGGGGGTTGACCTGGTGGCCGGGAAGCAGAGCGGCCAGCAGGTCAACCCCATACATTCAGCGGGTTGACCTGGTGGACGGGAAGGAAAGCGGCCAGCAGGTCAACCCCATACTTTCAGCGGGTTGACCTGGTGGCCGGGAAGGAAAGCGGCCAGCAGGTCAACCCCATACATTCAGCGGGTTGACCTGGTGGCCGGGAAGGAAAGCGGCCAGCAGGTCAACCCCATACATTCAGCGGGTTGACCTGGTGGCCGGGAAGGAAAGCGGCCAGCAGGTCAACCCCATACATTCAGCGGGTTGACCTGGTGGCCGGGAAGGAAAGCGGCCAGCAGGTCAACCCCATACATTCAGCGGGTTGACCTGGTGGCCGGGAAGGAAAGCGGCCAGCAGGTCAACCCCATACATTCAGCGGGTTGACCTGGTGGCCCGAAAGCAAACCGGCCACCAGGTCAACCCGGAGCCTGCCCCCGCGGGCAGGGGCCAAGCGGACCCCCCTCCGCCCGGGCTTGCCCTGCTCCGAGCCGGGGCTTAATCCCCGTCCGGCCACCAGGTCAACCCGGAGCCTGCCCCTCTGCGGCCAGCAGGTCAACCCCATGCCGGCAGCGGGTTGACCTGGTGGCCGGGAAGGAAAGCGGCCACCAGGTCAACCCCATACTTTCAGCGGGTTGACCTGGTGGCCGGGAAGGAAAGCGGCCACCAGGTCAACCCCATACTTTCAGCGGGTTGACCTGGTGGCCGGGAAGGAAAGCGGCCAGCAGGTCAACCCCATACATTCAGCGGGTTGACCTGGTGGCCGGGAAGGAAAGCGGCCAGCAGGTCAACCCC
>NC_134261.1:9797419-9799919 GCF_965152275.1 Natator depressus
TTTTTTTCAGCCTTTTCCTCCGGGTTGACCTGGTGTCCCGGGGGGACTTAGACATTTTTTCAGCCTTTTCCTCCGGGTTGACCTGGTGTCCCGGGGGGACTTAGACTTTTTTTCAGCCTTTTCCTCCGGGTTGACCTGGTGTCCCGGGGGGACTTAGACTTTTTTTCAGCCTTTTCCTCCGGGTTGACCTGGTGTCCCGGGGGGACTTAGACATTTTTTTCAGCCTTTTCCTCCGGGTTGACCTGGTGTCCCGGGGGGACTTAGACTTTTTTTCAGCCTTTTCCTCCGGGTTGACCTGGTGTCCCGGGGGGACTTAGACTTTTTTTCAGCCTTTTCCTCCGGGTTGACCTGGTGCCCCGGGGGGACTTAGACTTTTTTTCAGCCTTTTCCTCCGGGTTGACCTGGTGTCCCGGGGGGACTTAGACTTTTTTTCAGCCTTTTCCTCCGGGTTGACCTGGTGTCCCGGGGGGACTTAGACATTTTTTTCAGCCTTTTCCTCCGGGTTGACCTGGTGTCCCGGGGGGACTTAGACATTTTTTTCAGCCTTTTCCTCCGGGCTGACCTGGTGGCCGAGCGTCTCGCCGTCCGCGGCCGGAGCTAGAGATGCCCCCCCCCCAGGCCAGCCTGCGAAGCCGCGGCCAGGATCGGGCCCCTGGAAGTCTGACTAAAAATTTTCACCGACCCCAAAAACGGTTAGGGGGGGCCTCATAAAGCCTCCGGAGCGAAAAAAAAAAAAACGGAAAAAAGGATCGGGCCCACCCGAGGCAGGGGAGTCAGTAAGGGAAAGGGGACGAGGCGGCCCGGAGCCGGGTGCCCGGAGCCGGGTGCCGGCGGCCAGGATCGGGCCCCTGGAAGTCTGAAAAAGTTTTTTCACCGACCCCCAAAGTGGTATTTGGGGGGGCTCATAAAGCCTCCGGAGCGAAAAAAAAAAAAAAACGGAAAAAAGGATCGGGCCCACCCGAGGCAGGGGAGTCAGTAAGGGAAAGGGGACGAGGCGGCCCGGAGCCGGGTGCCCGGAGCCGGGTGCCCGCGGCCAGGATCGGGCCCCTGGAAGTCTGAAAAAAAAATTTTCACCGACCCCCAAAGGGGTGTTGGGGGGGGCTCATGAAGCCTCCGGAGCGAAAAAAAAAAACGGAAAAAAGGATCGGGCCCACCCGAGGCAGGGAGTCAGTAAGGGAAAGGGGACGAGGCGGACCGGAGCCGAGTGCCTACGGCCATACCGGACGGAAGGCCCCCGATCCCGTCCGATCTCGGAAGGTAAACCGTCCCGGGCCTGGCTAGTACTTGGATGGGTGACCGCCTGGGAATCCCAGGTGCCGTAGGCAGCTTTTCCCGCTGCGAGCCAGCTCTCTCCTTTTCTGGGGAACAAGGGCAGGGTCGCCCTGCCAGGGGCCCTGGGGCTGAAGTCCCTGCCGGCCACCAGGTCAACCCGGAGCCTGCCCCTCTGCGGCCAGCAGGTCAACCCCATACCGGCAGGGGGTTGACCTGGTGGCCGGGAAGCAGAGCGGCCAGCAGGTCAACCCCATACATTCAGCGGGTTGACCTGGTGGACGGGAAGGAAAGCGGCCAGCAGGTCAACCCCATACTTTCAGCGGGTTGACCTGGTGGCCGGGAAGGAAAGCGGCCAGCAGGTCAACCCCATACATTCAGCGGGTTGACCTGGTGGCCGGGGAAGGAAAGCGGCCAGCAGGTCAACCCCATACATTCAGCGGGTTGACCTGGTGGCCGGGAAGGAAAGCGGCCAGCAGGTCAACCCCATACATTCAGCGGGTTGACCTGGTGGCCGGGAAGGAAAGCGGCCAGCAGGTCAACCCCATACATTCAGCGGGTTGACCTGGTGGCCGGGAAGGAAAGCGGCCAGCAGGTCAACCCCATACATTCAGCGGGTTGACCTGGTGGCCCGAAAGCAAACCGGCCACCAGGTCAACCCGGAGCCTGCCCCCGCGGGCAGGGGCCAAGCGGACCCCCCTCCGCCCGGGCTTGCCCTGCTCCGAGCCGGGGCTTAATCCCCGTCCGGCCACCAGGTCAACCCGGAGCCTGCCCCTCTGCGGCCAGCAGGTCAACCCCATGCCGGCAGCGGGTTGACCTGGTGGCCGGGAAGGAAAGCGGCCACCAGGTCAACCCCATACTTTCAGCGGGTTGACCTGGTGGCCGGGAAGGAAAGCGGCCACCAGGTCAACCCCATACTTTCAGCGGGTTGACCTGGTGGCCGGGAAGGAAAGCGGCCAGCAGGTCAACCCCATACATTCAGCGGGTTGACCTGGTGGCCGGGAAGGAAAGCGGCCAGCAGGTCAACCCCATACATTCAGCGGGTTGACCTGGTGGCCGGGAAGGAAAGCGGCCAGCAGGTCAACCCCATACATTCAGCGGGTTGACCTGGTGGCCGGGAAGGAAAGCGGCCAGCAGGTCAACCCCATACATTCAGCGGGTTGACCTGGTGGCCGGGAAGGAAAGCGGCCAGCAGGTCAACCCCATACATTCAGCGGGTTGACCTGGTGGC
>NC_134261.1:9812419-9814919 GCF_965152275.1 Natator depressus
GGGGGACCAATCTGAAATCCTATCCGACCTCCTGGTTCTCTCGGTCGGCCGAGGGCACTTTTGGCGACCCCATCCGGACTTCCGTGAGACTGCCGGCCATCAGGTCAACCCGTCACTTTGAATGGGGTTGACCTGATGGCCGAGCAGGGACTTAGACATTTTTTCAGCCTTTTCCTCGGGGTTGACCTGGTGTCCCGGGGGGACTTAGACATTTTTTTCAGCCTTTTCCTCCGGGTTGACCTGGTGTCCCGGGGGGACTTAGACTTTTTTTCAGCCTTTTCCTCCGGGTTGACCTGGTGTCCCGGGGGGACTTAGACTTTTTTTCAGCCTTTTCCTCCGGGTTGACCTGGTGTCCCGGGGGGACTTAGACATTTTTTTCAGCCTTTTCCTCCGGGTTGACCTGGTGTCCCGGGGGGACTTAGACTTTTTTTCAGCCTTTTCCTCCGGGTTGACCTGGTGTCCCGGGGGGACTTAGACTTTTTTTCAGCCTTTTCCTCCGGGTTGACCTGGTGTCCCGGGGGGACTTAGACTTTTTTTCAGCCTTTTCCTCCGGGTTGACCTGGTGTCCCGGGGGGACTTAGACATTTTTTTCAGCCTTTTCCTCCGGGTTGACCTGGTGTCCCGGGGGGACTTAGACTTTTTTTCAGCCTTTTCCTCCGGGTTGACCTGGTGTCCCGGGGGGACTTAGACATTTTTTTCAGCCTTTTCCTCCGGGTTGACCTGGTGTCCCGGGGGGACTTAGACATTTTTTTCAGCCTTTTCCTCCGGGCTGACCTGGTGGCCGAGCGTCTCGCCGTCCGCGGCCGGAGCTAGAGATGCCCCCCCCCCCCAGGCCAGCCTGCGAAGCCGCGGCCAGGATCGGGCCCCTGGAAGTCTGACTAAAAATTTTCACCGACCCCAAAAACGGTTAGGGGGGGCCTCATAAAGCCTCCGGAGCGGAAAAAAAAAAAAACGGAAAAAAGGATCGGGCCCACCCGAGGCAGGGGAGTCAGTAAGGGAAAGGGGACGAGGCGGCCCGGAGCCGGGTGCCGGCGGCCAGGATCGGGCCCCTGGAAGTCTGAAAAATTTTTTTCACCGACCCCCAAAGTGGTATTGGGGGGGGCTCATAAAGCCTCCGGAGCGAAAAAAAAAAAACGGAAAAAAGGATCGGGCCCACCCGAGGCAGGGGAGTCAGTAAGGGAAAGGGGACGAGGCGGCCCGGAGCCGGGTGCCCGGAGCCGGGTGCCCGCGGCCAGGATCGGGCCCCTGGAAGTCTGAAAAAAATTTTTTCACCGACCCCCAAAGTGGTGTTGGGGGGGGCTCACGAAGCCTCCGGAGCGGAAAAAAAAAAACGGAAAAAAGGATCGGGCCCACCCGAGGCAGCGGAGTCAGTAAGGGAAAGGGGACGAGGCGGCCCGGAGCCGGGTGCCCGGAGCCGGGTGCCCGCGGCCAGGATCGGGCCCCTGGAAGTCTGAAAAAAAAATTTTCACCGACCCCCAAAGGGGTGTTGGGGGTGGGCTCATGAAGCCTCCGGAGCGAAAAAAAAAAACGGAAAAAAGGATCGGGCCCACCCGAGGCAGGGGAGTCAGTAAGGGAAAGGGGACGAGGCGGACCGGAGCCGAGTGCCTACGGCCATACCGGACGGAAGGCCCCCGATCCCGTCCGATCTCGGAAGGTAAACCGTCCCGGGCCTGGCTAGTACTTGGATGGGTGACCGCCTGGGAATCCCAGGTGCCGTAGGCAGCTTTTCCCGCTGCGAGCCAGCTCTCTCCTTTTCTGGGGAACAAGGGCAGGGTCGCCCTGCCAGGGGCCCTGGGGCTGAAGTCCCTGCCGGCCACCAGGTCAACCCGGAGCCTGCCCCTCTGCGGCCAGCAGGTCAACCCCATACCGGCAGGGGGTTGACCTGGTGGCCGGGAAGCAGAGCGGCCAGCAGGTCAACCCCATACATTCAGCGGGTTGACCTGGTGGACGGGAAGGAAAGCGGCCAGCAGGTCAACCCCATACTTTCAGCGGGTTGACCTGGTGGCCGGGAAGGAAAGCGGCCAGCAGGTCAACCCCATACATTCAGCGGGTTGACCTGGTGGCCGGGAAGGAAAGCGGCCAGCAGGTCAACCCCATACATTCAGCGGGTTGACCTGGTGGCCGGGAAGGAAAGCGGCCAGCAGGTCAACCCCATACATTCAGCGGGTTGACCTGGTGGCCGGGAAGGAAAGCGGCCAGCAGGTCAACCCCATACATTCAGCGGGTTGACCTGGTGGCCGGGAAGGAAAGCGGCCAGCAGGTCAACCCCATACATTCAGCGGGTTGACCTGGTGGCCCGAAAGCAAACCGGCCACCAGGTCAACCCGGAGCCTGCCCCCGCGGGCAGGGGCCAAGCGGACCCCCCTCCGCCCGGGCTTGCCCTGCTCCGAGCCGGGGCTTAATCCCCGTCCGGCCACCAGGTCAACCCGGAGCCTGCCCCTCTGCGGCCAGCAGGTCAACCCCATGCCGGCAGCGGGTTGACCTGGTGGCCGGGAAGGAA
>NC_134261.1:9827419-9832419 GCF_965152275.1 Natator depressus
GGCGGGGGACCGCAGCGCGCCCCTGCTCGCTCTCGCGACGTGTTTGGCCCTGCCGAGCCTCGCGGCTCCCTGGGTTTTCGGACCCCTGGGTGGGCTGCCGGAGCCGCTCGACCTCGCAGGGCGGAGATCTCGGCCGGCTGGCCCCACGGCGCGGAGGGCCGGGCACGCGCCCGGGCCCCCCCCCAAAGGAGGAAAGTCCCAATCGGCCCCAGGATCCGGGGACGCGAAGAGGAAGAGGGACCCGATCCGCCTGAACGCCAGACGCCCCCTGCGGTCGGGGGCGCCGGCCCGCGAAGGACCCTTCCCGTCGCGAACGTGAGCGCCACATCGATCGGAAGGCGAGAGAGGAGCGGGCCCCCCCTCCCTCCGGGGGGCGCCGACAGTCGGAGTTCGCATCCCGGCCACCGGGCCTGCACCGGGGGTGCGAGGGGACGACGGGGTCCCCGGAGGAAAAGAGCCGGAAAAGGGGGGGCTCGGGGGGGCCGGGGGCCGCCCCACCTGCCAACGTGCCCCTGTCCCCCCTCACAAGATCGGGTACAACGCGCAGATTGGTCCCCGAGGCTCATCTCTGGTTCTCACAGGTTCCGAAAAACCTGTTCTCAGAAATCTCCTCGCACCCGTCAAAATGAACTAGTCGAAAAATCCAACCGCCAATTTAGGGGGACCAATCTGAAATCCTATCCGACCTCCTGGTTCTCTCGGTCGGCCGAGGGCACTTTTGGCGACCCCATCCGGACTTCCGTGAGACTGCCGGCCATCAGGTCAACCCGTCACTTTGAATGGGGTTGACCTGATGGCCGAGCAGGGACTTAGACATTTTTTCAGCCTTTTCCTCGGGGTTGACCTGGTGTCCCGGGGGGACTTAGACATTTTTTTCAGCCTTTTCCTCCGGGTTGACCTGGTGTCCCGGGGGGACTTAGACATTTTTTCAGCCTTTTCCTCCGGGTTGACCTGGTGTCCCGGGGGGACTTAGACTTTTTTTCAGCCTTTTCCTCCGGGTTGACCTGGTGTCCCGGGGGGACTTAGACTTTTTTTCAGCCTTTTCCTCCGGGTTGACCTGGTGTCCCGGGGGGACTTAGACATTTTTTTCAGCCTTTTCCTCCGGGTTGACCTGGTGTCCCGGGGGGACTTAGACTTTTTTTCAGCCTTTTCCTCCGGGTTGACCTGGTGTCCCGGGGGGACTTAGACTTTTTTTCAGCCTTTTCCTCCGGGTTGACCTGGTGCCCCGGGGGGACTTAGACTTTTTTTCAGCCTTTTCCTCCGGGTTGACCTGGTGTCCCGGGGGGACTTAGACTTTTTTTCAGCCTTTTCCTCCGGGTTGACCTGGTGTCCCGGGGGGACTTAGACATTTTTTTCAGCCTTTTCCTCCGGGTTGACCTGGTGTCCCGGGGGGACTTAGACATTTTTTTCAGCCTTTTCCTCCGGGCTGACCTGGTGGCCGAGCGTCTCGCCGTCCGCGGCCGGAGCTAGAGATGCCCCCCCCCCAGGCCAGCCTGCGAAGCCGCGGCCAGGATCGGGCCCCTGGAAGTCTGACTAAAAATTTTCACCGACCCCAAAAACGGTTAGGGGGGGCCTCATAAAGCCTCCGGAGCGAAAAAAAAAAAAACGGAAAAAAGGATCGGGCCCACCCGAGGCAGGGGAGTCAGTAAGGGAAAGGGGACGAGGCGGCCCGGAGCCGGGTGCCCGGAGCCGGGTGCCGGCGGCCAGGATCGGGCCCCTGGAAGTCTGAAAAAGTTTTTTCACCGACCCCCAAAGTGGTATTTGGGGGGGCTCATAAAGCCTCCGGAGCGAAAAAAAAAAAAAACGGAAAAAAGGATCGGGCCCACCCGAGGCAGGGGAGTCAGTAAGGGAAAGGGGACGAGGCGGCCCGGAGCCGGGTGCCCGGAGCCGGGTGCCCGCGGCCAGGATCGGGCCCCTGGAAGTCTGAAAAAAAAATTTTCACCGACCCCCAAAGGGGTGTTGGGGGGGGCTCATGAAGCCTCCGGAGCGAAAAAAAAAAACGGAAAAAAGGATCGGGCCCACCCGAGGCAGGGGAGTCAGTAAGGGAAAGGGGACGAGGCGGACCGGAGCCGAGTGCCTACGGCCATACCGGACGGAAGGCCCCCGATCCCGTCCGATCTCGGAAGGTAAACCGTCCCGGGCCTGGCTAGTACTTGGATGGGTGACCGCCTGGGAATCCCAGGTGCCGTAGGCAGCTTTTCCCGCTGCGAGCCAGCTCTCTCCTTTTCTGGGGAACAAGGGCAGGGTCGCCCTGCCAGGGGCCCTGGGGCTGAAGTCCCTGCCGGCCACCAGGTCAACCCGGAGCCTGCCCCTCTGCGGCCAGCAGGTCAACCCCATACCGGCAGGGGGTTGACCTGGTGGCCGGGAAGCAGAGCGGCCAGCAGGTCAACCCCATACATTCAGCGGGTTGACCTGGTGGACGGGAAGGAAAGCGGCCAGCAGGTCAACCCCATACTTTCAGCGGGTTGACCTGGTGGCCGGGAAGGAAAGCGGCCAGCAGGTCAACCCCATACATTCAGCGGGTTGACCTGGTGGCCGGGAAGGAAAGCGGCCAGCAGGTCAACCCCATACATTCAGCGGGTTGACCTGGTGGCCGGGAAGGAAAGCGGCCAGCAGGTCAACCCCATACATTCAGCGGGTTGACCTGGTGGCCGGGAAGGAAAGCGGCCAGCAGGTCAACCCCATACATTCAGCGGGTTGACCTGGTGGCCGGGAAGGAAAGCGGCCAGCAGGTCAACCCCATACATTCAGCGGGTTGACCTGGTGGCCCGAAAGCAAACCGGCCACCAGGTCAACCCGGAGCCTGCCCCCGCGGGCAGGGGCCAAGCGGACCCCCCTCCGCCCGGGCTTGCCCTGCTCCGAGCCGGGGCTTAATCCCCGTCCGGCCACCAGGTCAACCCGGAGCCTGCCCCTCTGCGGCCAGCAGGTCAACCCCATGCCGGCAGCGGGTTGACCTGGTGGCCGGGAAGGAAAGCGGCCACCAGGTCAACCCCATACTTTCAGCGGGTTGACCTGGTGGCCGGGAAGGAAAGCGGCCACCAGGTCAACCCCATACTTTCAGCGGGTTGACCTGGTGGCCGGGAAGGAAAGCGGCCAGCAGGTCAACCCCATACATTCAGCGGGTTGACCTGGTGGCCGGGAAGGAAAGCGGCCAGCAGGTCAACCCCATACATTCAGCGGGTTGACCTGGTGGCCGGGAAGGAAAGCGGCCAGCAGGTCAACCCCATACATTCAGCGGGTTGACCTGGTGGCCGGGAAGGAAAGCGGCCAGCAGGTCAACCCCATACATTCAGCGGGTTGACCTGGTGGCCGGGAAGGAAAGCGGCCAGCAGGTCAACCCCATACATTCAGCGGGTTGACCTGGTGGCCGGGAAGGAAAGCGGCCAGCAGGTCAACCCCATACATTCAGCGGGTTGACCTGGTGGCCGGGAAGGAAAGCGGCCAGCAGGTCAACCCCATACATTCAGCGGGTTGACCTGGTGGCCGGGAAGAAAAGCGGCCAGCAGGTCAACCCCATACATTCAGCGGGTTGACCTGGTGGCCGGGAAGGAAAGCGGCCAGCAGGTCAACCCCATACATTCAGCGGGTTGACCTGGTGGCCGGGAAGGAAAGCGGCCAGCAGGTCAACCCCATACATTCAGCGGGTTGACCTGGTGGCCGGGAAGAAAAGCGGCCAGCAGGTCAACCCCATACATTCAGCGGGTTGACCTGGTGGCCGGGAAGGAAAGCGGCCAGCAGGTCAACCCCATACATTCAGCGGGTTGACCTGGTGGCCGGGAAGGAAAGCGGCCACCAGGTCAACCCCATACAGGCAGCGGGTTGACCTGGTGGCCCGAAAGCAAACCGGCCACCAGGTCAACCCGGAGCCTGCCCCCGCGGGCAGGGGCCGGCATACCCCCGTCCGTCCGGGGTCGCCCTGCCCCGGGCTCCGGGCTTAAGTCCCGAGCGGCCACCAGGTCAACCCGGAGCCTGCCCCCGCGGGCAGGGGCCGGCGGACCCCCGTCCGTCCGGGGTCGCCCTGCCCCGGGCTCCGGGCTTATTCCCCGTCCGGCCACCAGGTCAACCCGGAGCCTGCCCCCGCGGGCAGGGGCCAGGCGGAGCCCCGTCCGTCCGGGGTCGCCCTGCCCCGGGCTCCGGGCTTAAGTCCCGAGCGGCCACCAGGTCAACCCGGAGCCAGCCCCCGCGGGCAGGGGCCGGCGGAGCCCCGTCCGTCCGGGGTCGCCCTGCCCCGGGCTCCGGGCTTAATTCCCGTCCGGCCACCAGGTCAACCCGGAGCCTGCCCCCGCGGGCAGGGGCCAGGCGGACCCCCGTCTGTCCGGGGTCGCCCTGCCCCGGGCTCCGGGCTTAATTCTCCTCCGGCCACCAGGTCAACCCGGAGCCTGCCCCCGCGGGCAGGGGCCAGGCGGACCCCCGTCCGTCCGGGGTCGCCCTGCCCCGGGCTCCGGGCTTAATTCTCCTCCGGCCACCAGGTCAACCCGGAGCCTGCCCCCGCGGGCAGGGGCCGGCGGAGCCCCGTCCGTCCGGGGTCGCCCTGCCCCGGGCTCCGGGCTTAATTCCCGTCCGGCCACCAGGTCAACCCGGAGCCTGCCCCCGCGGGCAGGGGCCAGGCGGACCCCCGTCTGTCCGGGGTCGCCCTGCCCCGGGCTCCGGGCTTAATTCTCCTCCGGCCACCAGGTCAACCCGGAGCCTGCCCCCGCGGGCAGGGGCCAGGCGGACCCCCGTCCGTCCGGGGTCGCCCTGCCCCGGGCTCCGGGCTTAATTCTCCTCCGGCCACCAGGTCAACCCGGAGCCTGCCCCCGCGGGCAGGGGCCGGCGGAGCCCCGTCCGTCCGGGGTCGCCCTGCCCCGGGCTCCGGGCTTAATTCCCGTCCGGCCACCAGGTCAACCCGGAGCCTGCCCCCGCCGGCAGGGGCCAGGCGGACCCCCGTCCGTCCGGGGTCGCCCTGCCCCGGGCTCCGGGCTTAATTCTCCTCCGGCCACCAGGTCAACCCGGAGCCTGCC
>NC_134261.1:9844919-9847419 GCF_965152275.1 Natator depressus
CAGTAAGGGAAAGGGGACGAGGCGGCCCGGAGCCGGGTGCCCGGAGCCGGGTGCCCGCGGCCAGGATCGGGCCCCTGGAAGTCTGAAAAAAAAATTTTCACCGACCCCCAAAGGGGTGTTGGGGGTGGGCTCATGAAGCCTCCGGAGCGAAAAAAAAAAACGGAAAAAAGGATCGGGCCCACCCGAGGCAGGGGAGTCAGTAAGGGAAAGGGGACGAGGCGGACCGGAGCCGAGTGCCTACGGCCATACCGGACGGAAGGCCCCCGATCCCGTCCGATCTCGGAAGGTAAACCGTCCCGGGCCTGGCTAGTACTTGGATGGGTGACCGCCTGGGAATCCCAGGTGCCGTAGGCAGCTTTTCCCGCTGCGAGCCAGCTCTCTCCTTTTCTGGGGAACAAGGGCAGGGTCGCCCTGCCAGGGGCCCTGGGGCTGAAGTCCCTGCCGGCCACCAGGTCAACCCGGAGCCTGCCCCTCTGCGGCCAGCAGGTCAACCCCATACCGGCAGGGGGTTGACCTGGTGGCCGGGAAGCAGAGCGGCCAGCAGGTCAACCCCATACATTCAGCGGGTTGACCTGGTGGACGGGAAGGAAAGCGGCCAGCAGGTCAACCCCATACTTTCAGCGGGTTGACCTGGTGGCCGGGAAGGAAAGCGGCCAGCAGGTCAACCCCATACATTCAGCGGGTTGACCTGGTGGCCGGGAAGGAAAGCGGCCAGCAGGTCAACCCCATACATTCAGCGGGTTGACCTGGTGGCCGGGAAGGAAAGCGGCCAGCAGGTCAACCCCATACATTCAGCGGGTTGACCTGGTGGCCGGGAAGGAAAGCGGCCAGCAGGTCAACCCCATACATTCAGCGGGTTGACCTGGTGGCCGGGAAGGAAAGCGGCCAGCAGGTCAACCCCATACATTCAGCGGGTTGACCTGGTGGCCCGAAAGCAAACCGGCCACCAGGTCAACCCGGAGCCTGCCCCCGCGGGCAGGGGCCAAGCGGACCCCCCTCCGCCCGGGCTTGCCCTGCTCCGAGCCGGGGCTTAATCCCCGTCCGGCCACCAGGTCAACCCGGAGCCTGCCCCTCTGCGGCCAGCAGGTCAACCCCATGCCGGCAGCGGGTTGACCTGGTGGCCGGGAAGGAAAGCGGCCACCAGGTCAACCCCATACTTTCAGCGGGTTGACCTGGTGGCCGGGAAGGAAAGCGGCCACCAGGTCAACCCCATACTTTCAGCGGGTTGACCTGGTGGCCGGGAAGGAAAGCGGCCAGCAGGTCAACCCCATACATTCAGCGGGTTGACCTGGTGGCCGGGAAGGAAAGCGGCCAGCAGGTCAACCCCATACATTCAGCGGGTTGACCTGGTGGCCGGGAAGGAAAGCGGCCAGCAGGTCAACCCCATACATTCAGCGGGTTGACCTGGTGGCCGGGAAGGAAAGCGGCCAGCAGGTCAACCCCATACATTCAGCGGGTTGACCTGGTGGCCGGGAAGGAAAGCGGCCAGCAGGTCAACCCCATACATTCAGCGGGTTGACCTGGTGGCCGGGAAGGAAAGCGGCCAGCAGGTCAACCCCATACATTCAGCGGGTTGACCTGGTGGCCGGGAAGGAAAGCGGCCAGCAGGTCAACCCCATACATTCAGCGGGTTGACCTGGTGGCCGGGAAGAAAAGCGGCCAGCAGGTCAACCCCATACATTCAGCGGGTTGACCTGGTGGCCGGGAAGGAAAGCGGCCAGCAGGTCAACCCCATACATTCAGCGGGTTGACCTGGTGGCCGGGAAGGAAAGCGGCCAGCAGGTCAACCCCATACATTCAGCGGGTTGACCTGGTGGCCGGGAAGAAAAGCGGCCAGCAGGTCAACCCCATACATTCAGCGGGTTGACCTGGTGGCCGGGAAGGAAAGCGGCCAGCAGGTCAACCCCATACATTCAGCGGGTTGACCTGGTGGCCGGGAAGGAAAGCGGCCACCAGGTCAACCCCATACAGGCAGCGGGTTGACCTGGTGGCCCGAAAGCAAACCGGCCACCAGGTCAACCCGGAGCCTGCCCCCGCGGGCAGGGGCCGGCATACCCCCGTCCGTCCGGGGTCGCCCTGCCCCGGGCTCCGGGCTTAAGTCCCGAGCGGCCACCAGGTCAACCCGGAGCCTGCCCCCGCGGGCAGGGGCCGGCGGACCCCCGTCCGTCCGGGGTCGCCCTGCCCCGGGCTCCGGGCTTATTCCCCGTCCGGCCACCAGGTCAACCCGGAGCCTGCCCCCGCGGGCAGGGGCCAGGCGGAGCCCCGTCCGTCCGGGGTCGCCCTGCCCCGGGCTCCGGGCTTAAGTCCCGAGCGGCCACCAGGTCAACCCGGAGCCAGCCCCCGCGGGCAGGGGCCGGCGGAGCCCCGTCCGTCCGGGGTCGCCCTGCCCCGGGCTCCGGGCTTAATTCCCGTCCGGCCACCAGGTCAACCCGGAGCCTGCCCCCGCGGGCAGGGGCCAGGCGGACCCCCGTCTGTCCGGGGTCGCCCTGCCCCGGGCTCC
>NC_134261.1:9859919-9862419 GCF_965152275.1 Natator depressus
CTCCGGGTTGACCTGGTGTCCCGGGGGGACTTAGACATTTTTTTCAGCCTTTTCCTCCGGGCTGACCTGGTGGCCGAGCGTCTCGCCGTCCGCGGCCGGAGCTAGAGATGCCCCCCCCCCCCAGGCCAGCCTGCGAAGCCGCGGCCAGGATCGGGCCCCTGGAAGTCTGACTAAAAATTTTCACCGACCCCAAAAACGGTTAGGGGGGGCCTCATAAAGCCTCCGGAGCGGAAAAAAAAAAAAACGGAAAAAAGGATCGGGCCCACCCGAGGCAGGGGAGTCAGTAAGGGAAAGGGGACGAGGCGGCCCGGAGCCGGGTGCCGGCGGCCAGGATCGGGCCCCTGGAAGTCTGAAAAATTTTTTTCACCGACCCCCAAAGTGGTATTGGGGGGGGCTCATAAAGCCTCCGGAGCGAAAAAAAAAAAACGGAAAAAAGGATCGGGCCCACCCGAGGCAGGGGAGTCAGTAAGGGAAAGGGGACGAGGCGGCCCGGAGCCGGGTGCCCGGAGCCGGGTGCCCGCGGCCAGGATCGGGCCCCTGGAAGTCTGAAAAAAATTTTTTCACCGACCCCCAAAGTGGTGTTGGGGGGGGCTCACGAAGCCTCCGGAGCGGAAAAAAAAAAACGGAAAAAAGGATCGGGCCCACCCGAGGCAGCGGAGTCAGTAAGGGAAAGGGGACGAGGCGGCCCGGAGCCGGGTGCCCGGAGCCGGGTGCCCGCGGCCAGGATCGGGCCCCTGGAAGTCTGAAAAAAAAATTTTCACCGACCCCCAAAGGGGTGTTGGGGGTGGGCTCATGAAGCCTCCGGAGCGAAAAAAAAAAACGGAAAAAAGGATCGGGCCCACCCGAGGCAGGGGAGTCAGTAAGGGAAAGGGGACGAGGCGGACCGGAGCCGAGTGCCTACGGCCATACCGGACGGAAGGCCCCCGATCCCGTCCGATCTCGGAAGGTAAACCGTCCCGGGCCTGGCTAGTACTTGGATGGGTGACCGCCTGGGAATCCCAGGTGCCGTAGGCAGCTTTTCCCGCTGCGAGCCAGCTCTCTCCTTTTCTGGGGAACAAGGGCAGGGTCGCCCTGCCAGGGGCCCTGGGGCTGAAGTCCCTGCCGGCCACCAGGTCAACCCGGAGCCTGCCCCTCTGCGGCCAGCAGGTCAACCCCATACCGGCAGGGGGTTGACCTGGTGGCCGGGAAGCAGAGCGGCCAGCAGGTCAACCCCATACATTCAGCGGGTTGACCTGGTGGACGGGAAGGAAAGCGGCCAGCAGGTCAACCCCATACTTTCAGCGGGTTGACCTGGTGGCCGGGAAGGAAAGCGGCCAGCAGGTCAACCCCATACATTCAGCGGGTTGACCTGGTGGCCGGGAAGGAAAGCGGCCAGCAGGTCAACCCCATACATTCAGCGGGTTGACCTGGTGGCCGGGAAGGAAAGCGGCCAGCAGGTCAACCCCATACATTCAGCGGGTTGACCTGGTGGCCGGGAAGGAAAGCGGCCAGCAGGTCAACCCCATACATTCAGCGGGTTGACCTGGTGGCCGGGAAGGAAAGCGGCCAGCAGGTCAACCCCATACATTCAGCGGGTTGACCTGGTGGCCCGAAAGCAAACCGGCCACCAGGTCAACCCGGAGCCTGCCCCCGCGGGCAGGGGCCAAGCGGACCCCCCTCCGCCCGGGCTTGCCCTGCTCCGAGCCGGGGCTTAATCCCCGTCCGGCCACCAGGTCAACCCGGAGCCTGCCCCTCTGCGGCCAGCAGGTCAACCCCATGCCGGCAGCGGGTTGACCTGGTGGCCGGGAAGGAAAGCGGCCACCAGGTCAACCCCATACTTTCAGCGGGTTGACCTGGTGGCCGGGAAGGAAAGCGGCCACCAGGTCAACCCCATACTTTCAGCGGGTTGACCTGGTGGCCGGGAAGGAAAGCGGCCAGCAGGTCAACCCCATACATTCAGCGGGTTGACCTGGTGGCCGGGAAGGAAAGCGGCCAGCAGGTCAACCCCATACATTCAGCGGGTTGACCTGGTGGCCGGGAAGGAAAGCGGCCAGCAGGTCAACCCCATACATTCAGCGGGTTGACCTGGTGGCCGGGAAGGAAAGCGGCCAGCAGGTCAACCCCATACATTCAGCGGGTTGACCTGGTGGCCGGGAAGGAAAGCGGCCAGCAGGTCAACCCCATACATTCAGCGGGTTGACCTGGTGGCCGGGAAGGAAAGCGGCCAGCAGGTCAACCCCATACATTCAGCGGGTTGACCTGGTGGCCGGGAAGGAAAGCGGCCAGCAGGTCAACCCCATACATTCAGCGGGTTGACCTGGTGGCCGGGAAGAAAAGCGGCCAGCAGGTCAACCCCATACATTCAGCGGGTTGACCTGGTGGCCGGGAAGGAAAGCGGCCAGCAGGTCAACCCCATACATTCAGCGGGTTGACCTGGTGGCCGGGAAGGAAAGCGGCCAGCAGGTCAACCCCATACATTCAGCGGGTTGACCTGGTGGCCGGGAAGAAAAGCGGCCAGCAG
>NC_134261.1:9874919-9877419 GCF_965152275.1 Natator depressus
CCGAGGGCACTTTTGGCGACCCCATCCGGACTTCCGTGAGACTGCCGGCCATCAGGTCAACCCGTCACTTTGAATGGGGTTGACCTGATGGCCGAGCAGGGACTTAGACATTTTTTCAGCCTTTTCCTCGGGGTTGACCTGGTGTCCCGGGGGGACTTAGACATTTTTTTCAGCCTTTTCCTCCGGGTTGACCTGGTGTCCCGGGGGGACTTAGACTTTTTTTCAGCCTTTTCCTCCGGGTTGACCTGGTGTCCCGGGGGGACTTAGACTTTTTTTCAGCCTTTTCCTCCGGGTTGACCTGGTGTCCCGGGGGGACTTAGACTTTTTTTCAGCCTTTTCCTCCGGGTTGACCTGGTGTCCCGGGGGGACTTAGACATTTTTTTCAGCCTTTTCCTCCGGGTTGACCTGGTGTCCCGGGGGGACTTAGACTTTTTTTCAGCCTTTTCCTCCGGGTTGACCTGGTGTCCCGGGGGGACTTAGACATTTTTTTCAGCCTTTTCCTCCGGGTTGACCTGGTGTCCCGGGGGGACTTAGACATTTTTTTCAGCCTTTTCCTCCGGGCTGACCTGGTGGCCGAGCGTCTCGCCGTCCGCGGCCGGAGCTAGAGATGCCCCCCCCCCCCAGGCCAGCCTGCGAAGCCGCGGCCAGGATCGGGCCCCTGGAAGTCTGACTAAAAATTTTCACCGACCCCAAAAACGGTTAGGGGGGGCCTCATAAAGCCTCCGGAGCGGAAAAAAAAAAAAACGGAAAAAAGGATCGGGCCCACCCGAGGCAGGGGAGTCAGTAAGGGAAAGGGGACGAGGCGGCCCGGAGCCGGGTGCCGGCGGCCAGGATCGGGCCCCTGGAAGTCTGAAAAATTTTTTTCACCGACCCCCAAAGTGGTATTGGGGGGGGCTCATAAAGCCTCCGGAGCGAAAAAAAAAAAACGGAAAAAAGGATCGGGCCCACCCGAGGCAGGGGAGTCAGTAAGGGAAAGGGGACGAGGCGGCCCGGAGCCGGGTGCCCGGAGCCGGGTGCCCGCGGCCAGGATCGGGCCCCTGGAAGTCTGAAAAAAATTTTTTCACCGACCCCCAAAGTGGTGTTGGGGGGGGCTCACGAAGCCTCCGGAGCGGAAAAAAAAAAACGGAAAAAAGGATCGGGCCCACCCGAGGCAGCGGAGTCAGTAAGGGAAAGGGGACGAGGCGGCCCGGAGCCGGGTGCCCGGAGCCGGGTGCCCGCGGCCAGGATCGGGCCCCTGGAAGTCTGAAAAAAAAATTTTCACCGACCCCCAAAGGGGTGTTGGGGGTGGGCTCATGAAGCCTCCGGAGCGAAAAAAAAAAACGGAAAAAAGGATCGGGCCCACCCGAGGCAGGGGAGTCAGTAAGGGAAAGGGGACGAGGCGGACCGGAGCCGAGTGCCTACGGCCATACCGGACGGAAGGCCCCCGATCCCGTCCGATCTCGGAAGGTAAACCGTCCCGGGCCTGGCTAGTACTTGGATGGGTGACCGCCTGGGAATCCCAGGTGCCGTAGGCAGCTTTTCCCGCTGCGAGCCAGCTCTCTCCTTTTCTGGGGAACAAGGGCAGGGTCGCCCTGCCAGGGGCCCTGGGGCTGAAGTCCCTGCCGGCCACCAGGTCAACCCGGAGCCTGCCCCTCTGCGGCCAGCAGGTCAACCCCATACCGGCAGGGGGTTGACCTGGTGGCCGGGAAGCAGAGCGGCCAGCAGGTCAACCCCATACATTCAGCGGGTTGACCTGGTGGACGGGAAGGAAAGCGGCCAGCAGGTCAACCCCATACTTTCAGCGGGTTGACCTGGTGGCCGGGAAGGAAAGCGGCCAGCAGGTCAACCCCATACATTCAGCGGGTTGACCTGGTGGCCGGGAAGGAAAGCGGCCAGCAGGTCAACCCCATACATTCAGCGGGTTGACCTGGTGGCCGGGAAGGAAAGCGGCCAGCAGGTCAACCCCATACATTCAGCGGGTTGACCTGGTGGCCGGGAAGGAAAGCGGCCAGCAGGTCAACCCCATACATTCAGCGGGTTGACCTGGTGGCCGGGAAGGAAAGCGGCCAGCAGGTCAACCCCATACATTCAGCGGGTTGACCTGGTGGCCCGAAAGCAAACCGGCCACCAGGTCAACCCGGAGCCTGCCCCCGCGGGCAGGGGCCAAGCGGACCCCCCTCCGCCCGGGCTTGCCCTGCTCCGAGCCGGGGCTTAATCCCCGTCCGGCCACCAGGTCAACCCGGAGCCTGCCCCTCTGCGGCCAGCAGGTCAACCCCATGCCGGCAGCGGGTTGACCTGGTGGCCGGGAAGGAAAGCGGCCACCAGGTCAACCCCATACTTTCAGCGGGTTGACCTGGTGGCCGGGAAGGAAAGCGGCCACCAGGTCAACCCCATACTTTCAGCGGGTTGACCTGGTGGCCGGGAAGGAAAGCGGCCAGCAGGTCAACCCCATACATTCAGCGGGTTGACCTGGTGGCCGGGAAGGAAAGCGGCCAGCAGGTCAACCCCATACATTCAGCGG
>NC_134261.1:9889919-9894919 GCF_965152275.1 Natator depressus
CCCCCTGCGGTCGGGGGCACCGGCCCGCGAAGGACCCTTCCCGTCGCGAACGTGAGCACCACATCGATCGGAAGGCGAGAGAGGAGCGGGCCCCCCCTCCCTCCGGGGGGCGCCGACAGTCGGAGTTCGCATCCCGGCCACCGGGCCTGCACCGGGGGTGCGAGGGGACGACGGGGTCCCCGGAGGAAAAGAGCCGGAAAAGGGGGGGCTCGGGGGGGCCGGGGGCCGCCCCACCTGCCAACGTGCCCCTGTCCCCCCTCACAAGATCGGGTACAACGCGCAGATTGGTCCCCGAGGCTCATCTCTGGTTCTCACAGGTTCCGAAAAACCTGTTCTCAGAAATCTCCTCGCACCCGTCAAAATGAACTAGTCGAAAAATCCAACCGCCAATTTAGGGGGACCAATCTGAAATCCTATCCGACCTCCTGGTTCTCTCGGTCGGCCGAGGGCACTTTTGGCGACCCCATCCGGACTTCCGTGAGACTGCCGGCCATCAGGTCAACCCGTCACTTTGAATGGGGTTGACCTGATGGCCGAGCAGGGACTTAGACATTTTTTCAGCCTTTTCCTCGGGGTTGACCTGGTGTCCCGGGGGGACTTAGACATTTTTTTCAGCCTTTTCCTCCGGGTTGACCTGGTGTCCCGGGGGGACTTAGACTTTTTTTCAGCCTTTTCCTCCGGGTTGACCTGGTGTCCCGGGGGGACTTAGACTTTTTTTCAGCCTTTTCCTCCGGGTTGACCTGGTGTCCCGGGGGGACTTAGACATTTTTTTCAGCCTTTTCCTCCGGGTTGACCTGGTGTCCCGGGGGGACTTAGACTTTTTTTCAGCCTTTTCCTCCGGGTTGACCTGGTGTCCCGGGGGGACTTAGACTTTTTTTCAGCCTTTTCCTCCGGGTTGACCTGGTGTCCCGGGGGGACTTAGACTTTTTTTCAGCCTTTTCCTCCGGGTTGACCTGGTGTCCCGGGGGGACTTAGACATTTTTTTCAGCCTTTTCCTCCGGGTTGACCTGGTGTCCCGGGGGGACTTAGACTTTTTTTCAGCCTTTTCCTCCGGGTTGACCTGGTGTCCCGGGGGGACTTAGACATTTTTTTCAGCCTTTTCCTCCGGGTTGACCTGGTGTCCCGGGGGGACTTAGACATTTTTTTCAGCCTTTTCCTCCGGGCTGACCTGGTGGCCGAGCGTCTCGCCGTCCGCGGCCGGAGCTAGAGATGCCCCCCCCCCCCAGGCCAGCCTGCGAAGCCGCGGCCAGGATCGGGCCCCTGGAAGTCTGACTAAAAATTTTCACCGACCCCAAAAACGGTTAGGGGGGGCCTCATAAAGCCTCCGGAGCGGAAAAAAAAAAAAACGGAAAAAAGGATCGGGCCCACCCGAGGCAGGGGAGTCAGTAAGGGAAAGGGGACGAGGCGGCCCGGAGCCGGGTGCCGGCGGCCAGGATCGGGCCCCTGGAAGTCTGAAAAATTTTTTTCACCGACCCCCAAAGTGGTATTGGGGGGGGCTCATAAAGCCTCCGGAGCGAAAAAAAAAAAACGGAAAAAAGGATCGGGCCCACCCGAGGCAGGGGAGTCAGTAAGGGAAAGGGGACGAGGCGGCCCGGAGCCGGGTGCCCGGAGCCGGGTGCCCGCGGCCAGGATCGGGCCCCTGGAAGTCTGAAAAAAATTTTTTCACCGACCCCCAAAGTGGTGTTGGGGGGGGCTCACGAAGCCTCCGGAGCGGAAAAAAAAAAACGGAAAAAAGGATCGGGCCCACCCGAGGCAGCGGAGTCAGTAAGGGAAAGGGGACGAGGCGGCCCGGAGCCGGGTGCCCGGAGCCGGGTGCCCGCGGCCAGGATCGGGCCCCTGGAAGTCTGAAAAAAAAATTTTCACCGACCCCCAAAGGGGTGTTGGGGGTGGGCTCATGAAGCCTCCGGAGCGAAAAAAAAAAACGGAAAAAAGGATCGGGCCCACCCGAGGCAGGGGAGTCAGTAAGGGAAAGGGGACGAGGCGGACCGGAGCCGAGTGCCTACGGCCATACCGGACGGAAGGCCCCCGATCCCGTCCGATCTCGGAAGGTAAACCGTCCCGGGCCTGGCTAGTACTTGGATGGGTGACCGCCTGGGAATCCCAGGTGCCGTAGGCAGCTTTTCCCGCTGCGAGCCAGCTCTCTCCTTTTCTGGGGAACAAGGGCAGGGTCGCCCTGCCAGGGGCCCTGGGGCTGAAGTCCCTGCCGGCCACCAGGTCAACCCGGAGCCTGCCCCTCTGCGGCCAGCAGGTCAACCCCATACCGGCAGGGGGTTGACCTGGTGGCCGGGAAGCAGAGCGGCCAGCAGGTCAACCCCATACATTCAGCGGGTTGACCTGGTGGACGGGAAGGAAAGCGGCCAGCAGGTCAACCCCATACTTTCAGCGGGTTGACCTGGTGGCCGGGAAGGAAAGCGGCCAGCAGGTCAACCCCATACATTCAGCGGGTTGACCTGGTGGCCGGGAAGGAAAGCGGCCAGCAGGTCAACCCCATACATTCAGCGGGTTGACCTGGTGGCCGGGAAGGAAAGCGGCCAGCAGGTCAACCCCATACATTCAGCGGGTTGACCTGGTGGCCGGGAAGGAAAGCGGCCAGCAGGTCAACCCCATACATTCAGCGGGTTGACCTGGTGGCCGGGAAGGAAAGCGGCCAGCAGGTCAACCCCATACATTCAGCGGGTTGACCTGGTGGCCCGAAAGCAAACCGGCCACCAGGTCAACCCGGAGCCTGCCCCCGCGGGCAGGGGCCAAGCGGACCCCCCTCCGCCCGGGCTTGCCCTGCTCCGAGCCGGGGCTTAATCCCCGTCCGGCCACCAGGTCAACCCGGAGCCTGCCCCTCTGCGGCCAGCAGGTCAACCCCATGCCGGCAGCGGGTTGACCTGGTGGCCGGGAAGGAAAGCGGCCACCAGGTCAACCCCATACTTTCAGCGGGTTGACCTGGTGGCCGGGAAGGAAAGCGGCCACCAGGTCAACCCCATACTTTCAGCGGGTTGACCTGGTGGCCGGGAAGGAAAGCGGCCAGCAGGTCAACCCCATACATTCAGCGGGTTGACCTGGTGGCCGGGAAGGAAAGCGGCCAGCAGGTCAACCCCATACATTCAGCGGGTTGACCTGGTGGCCGGGAAGGAAAGCGGCCAGCAGGTCAACCCCATACATTCAGCGGGTTGACCTGGTGGCCGGGAAGGAAAGCGGCCAGCAGGTCAACCCCATACATTCAGCGGGTTGACCTGGTGGCCGGGAAGGAAAGCGGCCAGCAGGTCAACCCCATACATTCAGCGGGTTGACCTGGTGGCCGGGAAGGAAAGCGGCCAGCAGGTCAACCCCATACATTCAGCGGGTTGACCTGGTGGCCGGGAAGGAAAGCGGCCAGCAGGTCAACCCCATACATTCAGCGGGTTGACCTGGTGGCCGGGAAGAAAAGCGGCCAGCAGGTCAACCCCATACATTCAGCGGGTTGACCTGGTGGCCGGGAAGGAAAGCGGCCAGCAGGTCAACCCCATACATTCAGCGGGTTGACCTGGTGGCCGGGAAGGAAAGCGGCCAGCAGGTCAACCCCATACATTCAGCGGGTTGACCTGGTGGCCGGGAAGAAAAGCGGCCAGCAGGTCAACCCCATACATTCAGCGGGTTGACCTGGTGGCCGGGAAGGAAAGCGGCCAGCAGGTCAACCCCATACATTCAGCGGGTTGACCTGGTGGCCGGGAAGGAAAGCGGCCACCAGGTCAACCCCATACAGGCAGCGGGTTGACCTGGTGGCCCGAAAGCAAACCGGCCACCAGGTCAACCCGGAGCCTGCCCCCGCGGGCAGGGGCCGGCATACCCCCGTCCGTCCGGGGTCGCCCTGCCCCGGGCTCCGGGCTTAAGTCCCGAGCGGCCACCAGGTCAACCCGGAGCCTGCCCCCGCGGGCAGGGGCCGGCGGACCCCCGTCCGTCCGGGGTCGCCCTGCCCCGGGCTCCGGGCTTATTCCCCGTCCGGCCACCAGGTCAACCCGGAGCCTGCCCCCGCGGGCAGGGGCCAGGCGGAGCCCCGTCCGTCCGGGGTCGCCCTGCCCCGGGCTCCGGGCTTAAGTCCCGAGCGGCCACCAGGTCAACCCGGAGCCAGCCCCCGCGGGCAGGGGCCGGCGGAGCCCCGTCCGTCCGGGGTCGCCCTGCCCCGGGCTCCGGGCTTAATTCCCGTCCGGCCACCAGGTCAACCCGGAGCCTGCCCCCGCGGGCAGGGGCCAGGCGGACCCCCGTCTGTCCGGGGTCGCCCTGCCCCGGGCTCCGGGCTTAATTCTCCTCCGGCCACCAGGTCAACCCGGAGCCTGCCCCCGCGGGCAGGGGCCAGGCGGACCCCCGTCCGTCCGGGGTCGCCCTGCCCCGGGCTCCGGGCTTAATTCTCCTCCGGCCACCAGGTCAACCCGGAGCCTGCCCCCGCGGGCAGGGGCCGGCGGAGCCCCGTCCGTCCGGGGTCGCCCTGCCCCGGGCTCCGGGCTTAATTCCCGTCCGGCCACCAGGTCAACCCGGAGCCTGCCCCCGCGGGCAGGGGCCAGGCGGACCCCCGTCTGTCCGGGGTCGCCCTGCCCCGGGCTCCGGGCTTAATTCTCCTCCGGCCACCAGGTCAACCCGGAGCCTGCCCCCGCGGGCAGGGGCCAGGCGGACCCCCGTCCGTCCGGGGTCGCCCTGCCCCGGGCTCCGGGCTTAATTCTCCTCCGGCCACCAGGTCAACCCGGAGCCTGCCCCCGCGGGCAGGGGCCGGCGGAGCCCCGTCCGTCCGGGGTCGCCCTGCCCCGGGCTCCGGGCTTAATTCCCGTCCGGCCACCAGGTCAACCCGGAGCCTGCCCCCGCCGGCAGGGGCCAGGCGGACCCCCGTCCGTCCGGGGTCGCCCTGCCCCGGGCTCCGGGCTTAATTCTCCTCCGGCCACCAGGTCAACCCGGAGCCTGCCCCCGCGGGCAGGGGCCGGCATACCCCCGTCCGTCCGGGGTCGCCCTGCCCCGGGCTCCGGGCTTAATTCCCGTCCGGC
>NC_134261.1:9907419-9909919 GCF_965152275.1 Natator depressus
AGGGGACGAGGCGGCCCGGAGCCGGGTGCCCGGAGCCGGGTGCCCGCGGCCAGGATCGGGCCCCTGGAAGTCTGAAAAAAATTTTTTCACCGACCCCCAAAGTGGTGTTGGGGGGGGCTCACGAAGCCTCCGGAGCGGAAAAAAAAAAACGGAAAAAAGGATCGGGCCCACCCGAGGCAGCGGAGTCAGTAAGGGAAAGGGGACGAGGCGGCCCGGAGCCGGGTGCCCGGAGCCGGGTGCCCGCGGCCAGGATCGGGCCCCTGGAAGTCTGAAAAAAAAATTTTCACCGACCCCCAAAGGGGTGTTGGGGGGGGGCTCATGAAGCCTCCGGAGCGAAAAAAAAAACGGAAAAAAGGATCGGGCCCACCCGAGGCAGGGGAGTCAGTAAGGGAAAGGGGACGAGGCGGACCGGAGCCGAGTGCCTACGGCCATACCGGACGGAAGGCCCCCGATCCCGTCCGATCTCGGAAGGTAAACCGTCCCGGGCCTGGCTAGTACTTGGATGGGTGACCGCCTGGGAATCCCAGGTGCCGTAGGCAGCTTTTCCCGCTGCGAGCCAGCTCTCTCCTTTTCTGGGGAACAAGGGCAGGGTCGCCCTGCCAGGGGCCCTGGGGCTGAAGTCCCTGCCGGCCACCAGGTCAACCCGGAGCCTGCCCCTCTGCGGCCAGCAGGTCAACCCCATACCGGCAGGGGGTTGACCTGGTGGCCGGGAAGCAGAGCGGCCAGCAGGTCAACCCCATACATTCAGCGGGTTGACCTGGTGGACGGGAAGGAAAGCGGCCAGCAGGTCAACCCCATACTTTCAGCGGGTTGACCTGGTGGCCGGGAAGGAAAGCGGCCAGCAGGTCAACCCCATACATTCAGCGGGTTGACCTGGTGGCCGGGAAGGAAAGCGGCCAGCAGGTCAACCCCATACATTCAGCGGGTTGACCTGGTGGCCGGGAAGGAAAGCGGCCAGCAGGTCAACCCCATACATTCAGCGGGTTGACCTGGTGGCCGGGAAGGAAAGCGGCCAGCAGGTCAACCCCATACATTCAGCGGGTTGACCTGGTGGCCGGGAAGGAAAGCGGCCAGCAGGTCAACCCCATACATTCAGCGGGTTGACCTGGTGGCCCGAAAGCAAACCGGCCACCAGGTCAACCCGGAGCCTGCCCCCGCGGGCAGGGGCCAAGCGGACCCCCCTCCGCCCGGGCTTGCCCTGCTCCGAGCCGGGGCTTAATCCCCGTCCGGCCACCAGGTCAACCCGGAGCCTGCCCCTCTGCGGCCAGCAGGTCAACCCCATGCCGGCAGCGGGTTGACCTGGTGGCCGGGAAGGAAAGCGGCCACCAGGTCAACCCCATACTTTCAGCGGGTTGACCTGGTGGCCGGGAAGGAAAGCGGCCACCAGGTCAACCCCATACTTTCAGCGGGTTGACCTGGTGGCCGGGAAGGAAAGCGGCCAGCAGGTCAACCCCATACATTCAGCGGGTTGACCTGGTGGCCGGGAAGGAAAGCGGCCAGCAGGTCAACCCCATACATTCAGCGGGTTGACCTGGTGGCCGGGAAGGAAAGCGGCCAGCAGGTCAACCCCATACATTCAGCGGGTTGACCTGGTGGCCGGGAAGGAAAGCGGCCAGCAGGTCAACCCCATACATTCAGCGGGTTGACCTGGTGGCCGGGAAGGAAAGCGGCCAGCAGGTCAACCCCATACATTCAGCGGGTTGACCTGGTGGCCGGGAAGGAAAGCGGCCAGCAGGTCAACCCCATACATTCAGCGGGTTGACCTGGTGGCCGGGAAGGAAAGCGGCCAGCAGGTCAACCCCATACATTCAGCGGGTTGACCTGGTGGCCGGGAAGAAAAGCGGCCAGCAGGTCAACCCCATACATTCAGCGGGTTGACCTGGTGGCCGGGAAGGAAAGCGGCCAGCAGGTCAACCCCATACATTCAGCGGGTTGACCTGGTGGCCGGGAAGGAAAGCGGCCAGCAGGTCAACCCCATACATTCAGCGGGTTGACCTGGTGGCCGGGAAGAAAAGCGGCCAGCAGGTCAACCCCATACATTCAGCGGGTTGACCTGGTGGCCGGGAAGGAAAGCGGCCAGCAGGTCAACCCCATACATTCAGCGGGTTGACCTGGTGGCCGGGAAGGAAAGCGGCCACCAGGTCAACCCCATACAGGCAGCGGGTTGACCTGGTGGCCCGAAAGCAAACCGGCCACCAGGTCAACCCGGAGCCTGCCCCCGCGGGCAGGGGCCGGCATACCCCCGTCCGTCCGGGGTCGCCCTGCCCCGGGCTCCGGGCTTAAGTCCCGAGCGGCCACCAGGTCAACCCGGAGCCTGCCCCCGCGGGCAGGGGCCGGCGGACCCCCGTCCGTCCGGGGTCGCCCTGCCCCGGGCTCCGGGCTTATTCCCCGTCCGGCCACCAGGTCAACCCGGAGCCTGCCCCCGCGGGCAGGGGCCAGGCGGAGCCCCGTCCGTCCGGGGTCGCCCTGCCCCGGGCTCCGGGCTTAAGTCCCGAGCGGC
>NC_134261.1:9922419-9924919 GCF_965152275.1 Natator depressus
CTTAGACTTTTTTTCAGCCTTTTCCTCCGGGTTGACCTGGTGTCCCGGGGGGACTTAGACTTTTTTTCAGCCTTTTCCTCCGGGTTGACCTGGTGTCCCGGGGGGACTTAGACATTTTTTTCAGCCTTTTCCTCCGGGTTGACCTGGTGTCCCGGGGGGACTTAGACTTTTTTTCAGCCTTTTCCTCCGGGTTGACCTGGTGTCCCGGGGGGACTTAGACTTTTTTTCAGCCTTTTCCTCCGGGTTGACCTGGTGTCCCGGGGGGACTTAGACTTTTTTTCAGCCTTTTCCTCCGGGTTGACCTGGTGTCCCGGGGGGACTTAGACATTTTTTTCAGCCTTTTCCTCCGGGTTGACCTGGTGTCCCGGGGGGACTTAGACTTTTTTTCAGCCTTTTCCTCCGGGTTGACCTGGTGTCCCGGGGGGACTTAGACATTTTTTTCAGCCTTTTCCTCCGGGTTGACCTGGTGTCCCGGGGGGACTTAGACATTTTTTTCAGCCTTTTCCTCCGGGCTGACCTGGTGGCCGAGCGTCTCGCCGTCCGCGGCCGGAGCTAGAGATGCCCCCCCCCCCCAGGCCAGCCTGCGAAGCCGCGGCCAGGATCGGGCCCCTGGAAGTCTGACTAAAAATTTTCACCGACCCCAAAAACGGTTAGGGGGGGCCTCATAAAGCCTCCGGAGCGGAAAAAAAAAAAAACGGAAAAAAGGATCGGGCCCACCCGAGGCAGGGGAGTCAGTAAGGGAAAGGGGACGAGGCGGCCCGGAGCCGGGTGCCGGCGGCCAGGATCGGGCCCCTGGAAGTCTGAAAAATTTTTTTCACCGACCCCCAAAGTGGTATTGGGGGGGGCTCATAAAGCCTCCGGAGCGAAAAAAAAAAACGGAAAAAAGGATCGGGCCCACCCGAGGCAGGGGAGTCAGTAAGGGAAAGGGGACGAGGCGGCCCGGAGCCGGGTGCCCGGAGCCGGGTGCCCGCGGCCAGGATCGGGCCCCTGGAAGTCTGAAAAAAATTTTTTCACCGACCCCCAAAGTGGTGTTGGGGGGGGCTCACGAAGCCTCCGGAGCGGAAAAAAAAAAACGGAAAAAAGGATCGGGCCCACCCGAGGCAGCGGAGTCAGTAAGGGAAAGGGGACGAGGCGGCCCGGAGCCGGGTGCCCGGAGCCGGGTGCCCGCGGCCAGGATCGGGCCCCTGGAAGTCTGAAAAAAAAATTTTCACCGACCCCCAAAGGGGTGTTGGGGGGGGGCTCATGAAGCCTCCGGAGCGAAAAAAAAAACGGAAAAAAGGATCGGGCCCACCCGAGGCAGGGGAGTCAGTAAGGGAAAGGGGACGAGGCGGACCGGAGCCGAGTGCCTACGGCCATACCGGACGGAAGGCCCCCGATCCCGTCCGATCTCGGAAGGTAAACCGTCCCGGGCCTGGCTAGTACTTGGATGGGTGACCGCCTGGGAATCCCAGGTGCCGTAGGCAGCTTTTCCCGCTGCGAGCCAGCTCTCTCCTTTTCTGGGGAACAAGGGCAGGGTCGCCCTGCCAGGGGCCCTGGGGCTGAAGTCCCTGCCGGCCACCAGGTCAACCCGGAGCCTGCCCCTCTGCGGCCAGCAGGTCAACCCCATACCGGCAGGGGGTTGACCTGGTGGCCGGGAAGCAGAGCGGCCAGCAGGTCAACCCCATACATTCAGCGGGTTGACCTGGTGGACGGGAAGGAAAGCGGCCAGCAGGTCAACCCCATACTTTCAGCGGGTTGACCTGGTGGCCGGGAAGGAAAGCGGCCAGCAGGTCAACCCCATACATTCAGCGGGTTGACCTGGTGGCCGGGAAGGAAAGCGGCCAGCAGGTCAACCCCATACATTCAGCGGGTTGACCTGGTGGCCGGGAAGGAAAGCGGCCAGCAGGTCAACCCCATACATTCAGCGGGTTGACCTGGTGGCCGGGAAGGAAAGCGGCCAGCAGGTCAACCCCATACATTCAGCGGGTTGACCTGGTGGCCGGGAAGGAAAGCGGCCAGCAGGTCAACCCCATACATTCAGCGGGTTGACCTGGTGGCCCGAAAGCAAACCGGCCACCAGGTCAACCCGGAGCCTGCCCCCGCGGGCAGGGGCCAAGCGGACCCCCCTCCGCCCGGGCTTGCCCTGCTCCGAGCCGGGGCTTAATCCCCGTCCGGCCACCAGGTCAACCCGGAGCCTGCCCCTCTGCGGCCAGCAGGTCAACCCCATGCCGGCAGCGGGTTGACCTGGTGGCCGGGAAGGAAAGCGGCCACCAGGTCAACCCCATACTTTCAGCGGGTTGACCTGGTGGCCGGGAAGGAAAGCGGCCACCAGGTCAACCCCATACTTTCAGCGGGTTGACCTGGTGGCCGGGAAGGAAAGCGGCCAGCAGGTCAACCCCATACATTCAGCGGGTTGACCTGGTGGCCGGGAAGGAAAGCGGCCAGCAGGTCAACCCCATACATTCAGCGGGTTGACCTGGTGGCCGGGAAGGAAAGCGGCCAGCAGGTCAACCCCATACAT
>NC_134261.1:9937419-9942419 GCF_965152275.1 Natator depressus
GGCGGTACGTGGGTCCCACCGACAGCCGACGGAGGCTCCAGCACCCGGGGCCCGCGCCCCGGAGCGTGCCTGGAGGAAGGACCGTCGGGCACGGCGGGGGACCGCAGCGCGCCCCTGCTCGCTCTCGCGACGTGTTTGGCCCTGCCGAGCCTCGCGGCTCCCTGGGTTTTCGGACCCCTGGGTGGGCTGCCGGAGCCGCTCGACCTCGCAGGGCGGAGATCTCGGCCGGCTGGCCCCACGGCGCGGAGGGCCGGGCACGCGCCCGGGCCCCCCCCCAAAGGAGGAAAGTCCCAATCGGCCCCAGGATCCGGGGACGCGAAGAGGAAGAGGGACCCGATCCGCCTGAACGCCAGACGCCCCCTGCGGTCGGGGGCGCCGGCCCGCGAAGGACCCTTCCCGTCGCGAACGTGAGCGCCACATCGATCGGAAGGCGAGAGAGGAGCGGGCCCCCCCTCCCTCCGGGGGGCGCCGACAGTCGGAGTTCGCATCCCGGCCACCGGGCCTGCACCGGGGGTGCGAGGGGACGACGGGGTCCCCGGAGGAAAAGAGCCGGAAAAGGGGGGGCTCGGGGGGGCCGGGGGCCGCCCCACCTGCCAACGTGCCCCTGTCCCCCCTCACAAGATCGGGTACAACGCGCAGATTGGTCCCCGAGGCTCATCTCTGGTTCTCACAGGTTCCGAAAAACCTGTTCTCAGAAATCTCCTCGCACCCGTCAAAATGAACTAGTCGAAAAATCCAACCGCCAATTTAGGGGGACCAATCTGAAATCCTATCCGACCTCCTGGTTCTCTCGGTCGGCCGAGGGCACTTTTGGCGACCCCATCCGGACTTCCGTGAGACTGCCGGCCATCAGGTCAACCCGTCACTTGAATGGGGTTGACCTGATGGCCGAGCAGGGACTTAGACATTTTTTCAGCCTTTTCCTCGGGTTGACCTGGTGTCCCGGGGGGACTTAGACATTTTTTTCAGCCTTTTCCTCCGGGTTGACCTGGTGTCCCGGGGGGACTTAGACATTTTTTCAGCCTTTTCCTCCGGGTTGACCTGGTGTCCCGGGGGGACTTAGACTTTTTTTCAGCCTTTTCCTCCGGGTTGACCTGGTGTCCCGGGGGGACTTAGACTTTTTTCAGCCTTTTCCTCCGGGTTGACCTGGTGTCCCGGGGGGACTTAGACATTTTTTTCAGCCTTTTCCTCCGGGTTGACCTGGTGTCCCGGGGGGGGGGACTTAGACTTTTTTTCAGCCTTTTCCTCCGGGTTGACCTGGTGTCCCGGGGGGACTTAGACTTTTTTTCAGCCTTTTCCTCCGGGTTGACCTGGTGTCCCGGGGGGACTTAGACTTTTTTTCAGCCTTTTCCTCCGGGTTGACCTGGTGTCCCGGGGGGACTTAGACATTTTTTTCAGCCTTTTCCTCCGGGTTGACCTGGTGTCCCGGGGGGACTTAGACTTTTTTTCAGCCTTTTCCTCCGGGTTGACCTGGTGTCCCGGGGGGACTTAGACTTTTTTTCAGCCTTTTCCTCCGGGTTGACCTGGTGTCCCGGGGGGACTTAGACTTTTTTTCAGCCTTTTCCTCCGGGTTGACCTGGTGTCCCGGGGGGACTTAGACATTTTTTTCAGCCTTTTCCTCCGGGTTGACCTGGTGTCCCGGGGGGACTTAGACTTTTTTTCAGCCTTTTCCTCCGGGTTGACCTGGTGTCCCGGGGGGACTTAGACATTTTTTTCAGCCTTTTCCTCCGGGTTGACCTGGTGTCCCGGGGGGACTTAGACATTTTTTTCAGCCTTTTCCTCCGGGCTGACCTGGTGGCCGAGCGTCTCGCCGTCCGCGGCCGGAGCTAGAGATGCCCCCCCCCCCCAGGCCAGCCTGCGAAGCCGCGGCCAGGATCGGGCCCCTGGAAGTCTGACTAAAAATTTTCACCGACCCCAAAAACGGTTAGGGGGGGCCTCATAAAGCCTCCGGAGCGGAAAAAAAAAAAAACGGAAAAAAGGATCGGGCCCACCCGAGGCAGGGGAGTCAGTAAGGGAAAGGGGACGAGGCGGCCCGGAGCCGGGTGCCGGCGGCCAGGATCGGGCCCCTGGAAGTCTGAAAAATTTTTTTCACCGACCCCCAAAGTGGTATTGGGGGGGGCTCATAAAGCCTCCGGAGCGAAAAAAAAAAACGGAAAAAAGGATCGGGCCCACCCGAGGCAGGGGAGTCAGTAAGGGAAAGGGGACGAGGCGGCCCGGAGCCGGGTGCCCGGAGCCGGGTGCCCGCGGCCAGGATCGGGCCCCTGGAAGTCTGAAAAAAATTTTTTCACCGACCCCCAAAGTGGTGTTGGGGGGGGCTCACGAAGCCTCCGGAGCGGAAAAAAAAAAACGGAAAAAAGGATCGGGCCCACCCGAGGCAGCGGAGTCAGTAAGGGAAAGGGGACGAGGCGGCCCGGAGCCGGGTGCCCGGAGCCGGGTGCCCGCGGCCAGGATCGGGCCCCTGGAAGTCTGAAAAAAAAATTTTCACCGACCCCCAAAGGGGTGTTGGGGGGGGGCTCATGAAGCCTCCGGAGCGAAAAAAAAAACGGAAAAAAGGATCGGGCCCACCCGAGGCAGGGGAGTCAGTAAGGGAAAGGGGACGAGGCGGACCGGAGCCGAGTGCCTACGGCCATACCGGACGGAAGGCCCCCGATCCCGTCCGATCTCGGAAGGTAAACCGTCCCGGGCCTGGCTAGTACTTGGATGGGTGACCGCCTGGGAATCCCAGGTGCCGTAGGCAGCTTTTCCCGCTGCGAGCCAGCTCTCTCCTTTTCTGGGGAACAAGGGCAGGGTCGCCCTGCCAGGGGCCCTGGGGCTGAAGTCCCTGCCGGCCACCAGGTCAACCCGGAGCCTGCCCCTCTGCGGCCAGCAGGTCAACCCCATACCGGCAGGGGGTTGACCTGGTGGCCGGGAAGCAGAGCGGCCAGCAGGTCAACCCCATACATTCAGCGGGTTGACCTGGTGGACGGGAAGGAAAGCGGCCAGCAGGTCAACCCCATACTTTCAGCGGGTTGACCTGGTGGCCGGGAAGGAAAGCGGCCAGCAGGTCAACCCCATACATTCAGCGGGTTGACCTGGTGGCCGGGAAGGAAAGCGGCCAGCAGGTCAACCCCATACATTCAGCGGGTTGACCTGGTGGCCGGGAAGGAAAGCGGCCAGCAGGTCAACCCCATACATTCAGCGGGTTGACCTGGTGGCCGGGAAGGAAAGCGGCCAGCAGGTCAACCCCATACATTCAGCGGGTTGACCTGGTGGCCGGGAAGGAAAGCGGCCAGCAGGTCAACCCCATACATTCAGCGGGTTGACCTGGTGGCCCGAAAGCAAACCGGCCACCAGGTCAACCCGGAGCCTGCCCCCGCGGGCAGGGGCCAAGCGGACCCCCCTCCGCCCGGGCTTGCCCTGCTCCGAGCCGGGGCTTAATCCCCGTCCGGCCACCAGGTCAACCCGGAGCCTGCCCCTCTGCGGCCAGCAGGTCAACCCCATGCCGGCAGCGGGTTGACCTGGTGGCCGGGAAGGAAAGCGGCCACCAGGTCAACCCCATACTTTCAGCGGGTTGACCTGGTGGCCGGGAAGGAAAGCGGCCACCAGGTCAACCCCATACTTTCAGCGGGTTGACCTGGTGGCCGGGAAGGAAAGCGGCCAGCAGGTCAACCCCATACATTCAGCGGGTTGACCTGGTGGCCGGGAAGGAAAGCGGCCAGCAGGTCAACCCCATACATTCAGCGGGTTGACCTGGTGGCCGGGAAGGAAAGCGGCCAGCAGGTCAACCCCATACATTCAGCGGGTTGACCTGGTGGCCGGGAAGGAAAGCGGCCAGCAGGTCAACCCCATACATTCAGCGGGTTGACCTGGTGGCCGGGAAGGAAAGCGGCCAGCAGGTCAACCCCATACATTCAGCGGGTTGACCTGGTGGCCGGGAAGGAAAGCGGCCAGCAGGTCAACCCCATACATTCAGCGGGTTGACCTGGTGGCCGGGAAGGAAAGCGGCCAGCAGGTCAACCCCATACATTCAGCGGGTTGACCTGGTGGCCGGGAAGAAAAGCGGCCAGCAGGTCAACCCCATACATTCAGCGGGTTGACCTGGTGGCCGGGAAGGAAAGCGGCCAGCAGGTCAACCCCATACATTCAGCGGGTTGACCTGGTGGCCGGGAAGGAAAGCGGCCACCAGGTCAACCCCATACATTCAGCGGGTTGACCTGGTGGCCGGGAAGAAAAGCGGCCAGCAGGTCAACCCCATACATTCAGCGGGTTGACCTGGTGGCCGGGAAGGAAAGCGGCCAGCAGGTCAACCCCATACATTCAGCGGGTTGACCTGGTGGCCGGGAAGGAAAGCGGCCACCAGGTCAACCCCATACAGGCAGCGGGTTGACCTGGTGGCCCGAAAGCAAACCGGCCACCAGGTCAACCCGGAGCCTGCCCCCGCGGGCAGGGGCCGGCATACCCCCGTCCGTCCGGGGTCGCCCTGCCCCGGGCTCCGGGCTTAAGTCCCGAGCGGCCACCAGGTCAACCCGGAGCCTGCCCCCGCGGGCAGGGGCCGGCGGACCCCCGTCCGTCCGGGGTCGCCCTGCCCCGGGCTCCGGGCTTATTCCCCGTCCGGCCACCAGGTCAACCCGGAGCCTGCCCCCGCGGGCAGGGGCCAGGCGGAGCCCCGTCCGTCCGGGGTCGCCCTGCCCCGGGCTCCGGGCTTAAGTCCCGAGCGGCCACCAGGTCAACCCGGAGCCAGCCCCCGCGGGCAGGGGCCGGCGGAGCCCCGTCCGTCCGGGGTCGCCCTGCCCCGGGCTCCGGGCTTAATTCCCGTCCGGCCACCAGGTCAACCCGGAGCCTGCCCCCGCGGGCAGGGGCCAGGCGGACCCCCGTCTGTCCGGGGTCGCCCTGCCCCGGGCTCCGGGCTTAATTCTCCTCCGGCCACCAGGTCAACCCGGAGCCTGCCCCCGCGGGCAGGGGCCAGGCGGACCCCCGTCCGTCCGGGGTCGCCCTGCCCCGGGCTCCGGGCTTAATTCTCC
>NC_134261.1:9954919-9957419 GCF_965152275.1 Natator depressus
GGTGTCCCGGGGGGACTTAGACATTTTTTTCAGCCTTTTCCTCCGGGTTGACCTGGTGTCCCGGGGGGACTTAGACTTTTTTTCAGCCTTTTCCTCCGGGTTGACCTGGTGTCCCGGGGGGACTTAGACATTTTTTTCAGCCTTTTCCTCCGGGTTGACCTGGTGTCCCGGGGGGACTTAGACATTTTTTTCAGCCTTTTCCTCCGGGTTGACCTGGTGTCCCGGGGGGACTTAGACATTTTTTTCAGCCTTTTCCTCCGGGCTGACCTGGTGGCCGAGCGTCTCGCCGTCCGCGGCCGGAGCTAGAGATGCCCCCCCCCCCAGGCCAGCCTGCGAAGCCGCGGCCAGGATCGGGCCCCTGGAAGTCTGACTAAAAATTTTCACCGACCCCAAAAACGGTTAGGGGGGGCCTCATAAAGCCTCCGGAGCGAAAAAAAAAAAAACGGAAAAAAGGATCGGGCCCACCCGAGGCAGGGGAGTCAGTAAGGGAAAGGGGACGAGGCGGCCCGGAGCCGGGTGCCCGGAGCCGGGTGCCGGCGGCCAGGATCGGGCCCCTGGAAGTCTGAAAAATTTTTTTCACCGACCCCCAAAGTGGTATTGGGGGGGGCTCATAAAGCCTCCGGAGCGAAAAAAAAAAAAACGGAAAAAAGGATCGGGCCCACCCGAGGCAGGGGAGTCAGTAAGGGAAAGGGGACGAGGCGGCCCGGAGCCGGGTGCCCGGAGCCGGGTGCCCGCGGCCAGGATCGGGCCCCTGGAAGTCTGAAAAAAAATTTTTCACCGACCCCCAAAGTGGTGTTGGGGGGGGCTCACGAAGCCTCCGGAGCGGAAAAAAAAAACGGAAAAAAGGATCGGGCCCACCCGAGGCAGCGGAGTCAGTAAGGGAAAGGGGACGAGGCGGCCCGGAGCCGGGTGCCCGGAGCCGGGTGCCCGCGGCCAGGATCGGGCCCCTGGAAGTCTGAAAAAAAAAATTTCACCGACCCCCAAAGGGGTGTTGGGGGGGGGCTCATGAAGCCTCCGGAGCGAAAAAAAAAAACGGAAAAAAGGATCGGGCCCACCCGAGGCAGGGGAGTCAGTAAGGGAAAGGGGACGAGGCGGACCGGAGCCGAGTGCCTACGGCCATACCGGACGGAAGGCCCCCGATCCCGTCCGATCTCGGAAGGTAAACCGTCCCGGGCCTGGCTAGTACTTGGATGGGTGACCGCCTGGGAATCCCAGGTGCCGTAGGCAGCTTTTCCCGCTGCGAGCCAGCTCTCTCCTTTTCTGGGGAACAAGGGCAGGGTCGCCCTGCCAGGGGCCCTGGGGCTGAAGTCCCTGCCGGCCACCAGGTCAACCCGGAGCCTGCCCCTCTGCGGCCAGCAGGTCAACCCCATACCGGCAGGGGGTTGACCTGGTGGCCGGGAAGCAGAGCGGCCAGCAGGTCAACCCCATACATTCAGCGGGTTGACCTGGTGGACGGGAAGGAAAGCGGCCAGCAGGTCAACCCCATACTTTCAGCGGGTTGACCTGGTGGCCGGGAAGGAAAGCGGCCAGCAGGTCAACCCCATACATTCAGCGGGTTGACCTGGTGGCCGGGAAGGAAAGCGGCCAGCAGGTCAACCCCATACATTCAGCGGGTTGACCTGGTGGCCGGGAAGGAAAGCGGCCAGCAGGTCAACCCCATACATTCAGCGGGTTGACCTGGTGGCCGGGAAGAAAAGCGGCCAGCAGGTCAACCCCATACATTCAGCGGGTTGACCTGGTGGCCGGGAAGGAAAGCGGCCAGCAGGTCAACCCCATACATTCAGCGGGTTGACCTGGTGGCCGGGAAGGAAAGCGGCCACCAGGTCAACCCCATACAGGCAGCGGGTTGACCTGGTGGCCCGAAAGCAAACCGGCCACCAGGTCAACCCGGAGCCTGCCCCCGCGGGCAGGGGCCGGCATACCCCCGTCCGTCCGGGGTCGCCCTGCCCCGGGCTCCGGGCTTAAGTCCCGAGCGGCCACCAGGTCAACCCGGAGCCTGCCCCCGCGGGCAGGGGCCGGCGGACCCCCGTCCGTCCGGGGTCGCCCTGCCCCGGGCTCCGGGCTTATTCCCCGTCCGGCCACCAGGTCAACCCGGAGCCTGCCCCCGCGGGCAGGGGCCAGGCGGAGCCCCGTCCGTCCGGGGTCGCCCTGCCCCGGGCTCCGGGCTTAAGTCCCGAGCGGCCACCAGGTCAACCCGGAGCCAGCCCCCGCGGGCAGGGGCCGGCGGAGCCCCGTCCGTCCGGGGTCGCCCTGCCCCGGGCTCCGGGCTTAATTCTCCTCCGGCCACCAGGTCAACCCGGAGCCTGCCCCCGCGGGCAGGGGCCGGCGGAGCCCCGTCCGTCCGGGGTCGCCCTGCCCCGGGCTCCGGGCTTAATTCCCGTCCGGCCACCAGGTCAACCCGGAGCCTGCCCCCGCGGGCAGGGGCCAGGCGGACCCCCGTCTGTCCGGGGTCGCCCTGCCCCGGGCTCCGGGCTAAATTCTCCTCCGGCCACCAGGTCAA
>NC_134261.1:9969919-9972419 GCF_965152275.1 Natator depressus
CGGGGGGACTTAGACATTTTTTTCAGCCTTTTCCTCCGGGCTGACCTGGTGGCCGAGCGTCTCGCCGTCCGCGGCCGGAGCTAGAGATGCCCCCCCCCCCAGGCCAGCCTGCGAAGCCGCGGCCAGGATCGGGCCCCTGGAAGTCTGACTAAAAATTTTCACCGACCCCAAAAACGGTTAGGGGGGGCCTCATAAAGCCTCCGGAGCGAAAAAAAAAAAAACGGAAAAAAGGATCGGGCCCACCCGAGGCAGGGGAGTCAGTAAGGGAAAGGGGACGAGGCGGCCCGGAGCCGGGTGCCCGGAGCCGGGTGCCGGCGGCCAGGATCGGGCCCCTGGAAGTCTGAAAAATTTTTTTCACCGACCCCCAAAGTGGTATTGGGGGGGGCTCATAAAGCCTCCGGAGCGAAAAAAAAAAAAACGGAAAAAAGGATCGGGCCCACCCGAGGCAGGGGAGTCAGTAAGGGAAAGGGGACGAGGCGGCCCGGAGCCGGGTGCCCGGAGCCGGGTGCCCGCGGCCAGGATCGGGCCCCTGGAAGTCTGAAAAAAAATTTTTCACCGACCCCCAAAGTGGTGTTGGGGGGGGCTCACGAAGCCTCCGGAGCGGAAAAAAAAAACGGAAAAAAGGATCGGGCCCACCCGAGGCAGCGGAGTCAGTAAGGGAAAGGGGACGAGGCGGCCCGGAGCCGGGTGCCCGGAGCCGGGTGCCCGCGGCCAGGATCGGGCCCCTGGAAGTCTGAAAAAAAAAATTTCACCGACCCCCAAAGGGGTGTTGGGGGGGGGCTCATGAAGCCTCCGGAGCGAAAAAAAAAAACGGAAAAAAGGATCGGGCCCACCCGAGGCAGGGGAGTCAGTAAGGGAAAGGGGACGAGGCGGACCGGAGCCGAGTGCCTACGGCCATACCGGACGGAAGGCCCCCGATCCCGTCCGATCTCGGAAGGTAAACCGTCCCGGGCCTGGCTAGTACTTGGATGGGTGACCGCCTGGGAATCCCAGGTGCCGTAGGCAGCTTTTCCCGCTGCGAGCCAGCTCTCTCCTTTTCTGGGGAACAAGGGCAGGGTCGCCCTGCCAGGGGCCCTGGGGCTGAAGTCCCTGCCGGCCACCAGGTCAACCCGGAGCCTGCCCCTCTGCGGCCAGCAGGTCAACCCCATACCGGCAGGGGGTTGACCTGGTGGCCGGGAAGCAGAGCGGCCAGCAGGTCAACCCCATACATTCAGCGGGTTGACCTGGTGGACGGGAAGGAAAGCGGCCAGCAGGTCAACCCCATACTTTCAGCGGGTTGACCTGGTGGCCGGGAAGGAAAGCGGCCAGCAGGTCAACCCCATACATTCAGCGGGTTGACCTGGTGGCCGGGAAGGAAAGCGGCCAGCAGGTCAACCCCATACATTCAGCGGGTTGACCTGGTGGCCGGGAAGGAAAGCGGCCAGCAGGTCAACCCCATACATTCAGCGGGTTGACCTGGTGGCCGGGAAGGAAAGCGGCCAGCAGGTCAACCCCATACATTCAGCGGGTTGACCTGGTGGCCGGGAAGGAAAGCGGCCAGCAGGTCAACCCCATACATTCAGCGGGTTGACCTGGTGGCCCGAAAGCAAACCGGCCACCAGGTCAACCCGGAGCCTGCCCCCGCGGGCAGGGGCCAAGCGGACCCCCCTCCGCCCGGGCTTGCCCTGCTCCGAGCCGGGGCTTAATCCCCGTCCGGCCACCAGGTCAACCCGGAGCCTGCCCCTCTGCGGCCAGCAGGTCAACCCCATGCCGGCAGCGGGTTGACCTGGTGGCCGGGAAGGAAAGCGGCCACCAGGTCAACCCCATACTTTCAGCGGGTTGACCTGGTGGCCGGGAAGGAAAGCGGCCACCAGGTCAACCCCATACTTTCAGCGGGTTGACCTGGTGGCCGGGAAGGAAAGCGGCCAGCAGGTCAACCCCATACATTCAGCGGGTTGACCTGGTGGCCGGGAAGGAAAGCGGCCAGCAGGTCAACCCCATACATTCAGCGGGTTGACCTGGTGGCCGGGAAGGAAAGCGGCCAGCAGGTCAACCCCATACATTCAGCGGGTTGACCTGGTGGCCGGGAAGGAAAGCGGCCAGCAGGTCAACCCCATACATTCAGCGGGTTGACCTGGTGGCCGGGAAGGAAAGCGGCCAGCAGGTCAACCCCATACATTCAGCGGGTTGACCTGGTGGCCGGGAAGAAAAGCGGCCAGCAGGTCAACCCCATACATTCAGCGGGTTGACCTGGTGGCCGGGAAGGAAAGCGGCCAGCAGGTCAACCCCATACATTCAGCGGGTTGACCTGGTGGCCGGGAAGGAAAGCGGCCAGCAGGTCAACCCCATACATTCAGCGGGTTGACCTGGTGGCCGGGAAGAAAAGCGGCCAGCAGGTCAACCCCATACATTCAGCGGGTTGACCTGGTGGCCGGGAAGGAAAGCGGCCAGCAGGTCAACCCCATACATTCAGCGGGTTGACCTGGTGGCCGGGAAGGAAAGCGGCCACCAGGTCAACCCC
>NC_134261.1:9984919-9987419 GCF_965152275.1 Natator depressus
CGGGGTTGACCTGGTGTCCCGGGGGGACTTAGACATTTTTTTCAGCCTTTTCCTCCGGGTTGACCTGGTGTCCCGGGGGGACTTAGACATTTTTTCAGCCTTTTCCTCCGGGTTGACCTGGTGTCCCGGGGGGACTTAGACTTTTTTTCAGCCTTTTCCTCCGGGTTGACCTGGTGTCCCGGGGGGACTTAGACTTTTTTTCAGCCTTTTCCTCCGGGTTGACCTGGTGTCCCGGGGGGACTTAGACATTTTTTTCAGCCTTTTCCTCCGGGTTGACCTGGTGTCCCGGGGGGACTTAGACTTTTTTTCAGCCTTTTCCTCCGGGTTGACCTGGTGTCCCGGGGGGACTTAGACTTTTTTTCAGCCTTTTCCTCCGGGTTGACCTGGTGTCCCGGGGGGACTTAGACTTTTTTTCAGCCTTTTCCTCCGGGTTGACCTGGTGTCCCGGGGGGACTTAGACATTTTTTTCAGCCTTTTCCTCCGGGTTGACCTGGTGTCCCGGGGGGACTTAGACTTTTTTTCAGCCTTTTCCTCCGGGTTGACCTGGTGTCCCGGGGGGACTTAGACTTTTTTTCAGCCTTTTCCTCCGGGTTGACCTGGTGTCCCGGGGGGACTTAGACTTTTTTTCAGCCTTTTCCTCCGGGTTGACCTGGTGTCCCGGGGGGACTTAGACATTTTTTTCAGCCTTTTCCTCCGGGTTGACCTGGTGTCCCGGGGGGACTTAGACTTTTTTTCAGCCTTTTCCTCCGGGTTGACCTGGTGTCCCGGGGGGACTTAGACATTTTTTTCAGCCTTTTCCTCCGGGTTGACCTGGTGTCCCGGGGGGACTTAGACATTTTTTTCAGCCTTTTCCTCCGGGTTGACCTGGTGTCCCGGGGGGACTTAGACATTTTTTTCAGCCTTTTCCTCCGGGCTGACCTGGTGGCCGAGCGTCTCGCCGTCCGCGGCCGGAGCTAGAGATGCCCCCCCCCCCAGGCCAGCCTGCGAAGCCGCGGCCAGGATCGGGCCCCTGGAAGTCTGACTAAAAATTTTCACCGACCCCAAAAACGGTTAGGGGGGGCCTCATAAAGCCTCCGGAGCGAAAAAAAAAAAAACGGAAAAAAGGATCGGGCCCACCCGAGGCAGGGGAGTCAGTAAGGGAAAGGGGACGAGGCGGCCCGGAGCCGGGTGCCCGGAGCCGGGTGCCGGCGGCCAGGATCGGGCCCCTGGAAGTCTGAAAAATTTTTTTCACCGACCCCCAAAGTGGTATTGGGGGGGGCTCATAAAGCCTCCGGAGCGAAAAAAAAAAAAACGGAAAAAAGGATCGGGCCCACCCGAGGCAGGGGAGTCAGTAAGGGAAAGGGGACGAGGCGGCCCGGAGCCGGGTGCCCGGAGCCGGGTGCCCGCGGCCAGGATCGGGCCCCTGGAAGTCTGAAAAAAAATTTTTCACCGACCCCCAAAGTGGTGTTGGGGGGGGCTCACGAAGCCTCCGGAGCGGAAAAAAAAAACGGAAAAAAGGATCGGGCCCACCCGAGGCAGCGGAGTCAGTAAGGGAAAGGGGACGAGGCGGCCCGGAGCCGGGTGCCCGGAGCCGGGTGCCCGCGGCCAGGATCGGGCCCCTGGAAGTCTGAAAAAAAAAATTTCACCGACCCCCAAAGGGGTGTTGGGGGGGGGCTCATGAAGCCTCCGGAGCGAAAAAAAAAAACGGAAAAAAGGATCGGGCCCACCCGAGGCAGGGGAGTCAGTAAGGGAAAGGGGACGAGGCGGACCGGAGCCGAGTGCCTACGGCCATACCGGACGGAAGGCCCCCGATCCCGTCCGATCTCGGAAGGTAAACCGTCCCGGGCCTGGCTAGTACTTGGATGGGTGACCGCCTGGGAATCCCAGGTGCCGTAGGCAGCTTTTCCCGCTGCGAGCCAGCTCTCTCCTTTTCTGGGGAACAAGGGCAGGGTCGCCCTGCCAGGGGCCCTGGGGCTGAAGTCCCTGCCGGCCACCAGGTCAACCCGGAGCCTGCCCCTCTGCGGCCAGCAGGTCAACCCCATACCGGCAGGGGGTTGACCTGGTGGCCGGGAAGCAGAGCGGCCAGCAGGTCAACCCCATACATTCAGCGGGTTGACCTGGTGGACGGGAAGGAAAGCGGCCAGCAGGTCAACCCCATACTTTCAGCGGGTTGACCTGGTGGCCGGGAAGGAAAGCGGCCAGCAGGTCAACCCCATACATTCAGCGGGTTGACCTGGTGGCCGGGAAGGAAAGCGGCCAGCAGGTCAACCCCATACATTCAGCGGGTTGACCTGGTGGCCGGGAAGGAAAGCGGCCAGCAGGTCAACCCCATACATTCAGCGGGTTGACCTGGTGGCCGGGAAGAAAAGCGGCCAGCAGGTCAACCCCATACATTCAGCGGGTTGACCTGGTGGCCGGGAAGGAAAGCGGCCAGCAGGTCAACCCCATACATTCAGCGGGTTGACCTGGTGGCCGGGAAGGAAAGCGGCCACCAGGTCAACCCCATACAGGCAGCGGGTTG
>NC_134261.1:9999919-10002419 GCF_965152275.1 Natator depressus
CCTGGTGTCCCGGGGGGACTTAGACATTTTTTTCAGCCTTTTCCTCCGGGTTGACCTGGTGTCCCGGGGGGACTTAGACTTTTTTTCAGCCTTTTCCTCCGGGTTGACCTGGTGTCCCGGGGGGACTTAGACTTTTTTTCAGCCTTTTCCTCCGGGTTGACCTGGTGTCCCGGGGGGACTTAGACTTTTTTTCAGCCTTTTCCTCCGGGTTGACCTGGTGTCCCGGGGGGACTTAGACATTTTTTTCAGCCTTTTCCTCCGGGTTGACCTGGTGTCCCGGGGGGACTTAGACTTTTTTTCAGCCTTTTCCTCCGGGTTGACCTGGTGTCCCGGGGGGACTTAGACTTTTTTTCAGCCTTTTCCTCCGGGTTGACCTGGTGTCCCGGGGGGACTTAGACTTTTTTTCAGCCTTTTCCTCCGGGTTGACCTGGTGTCCCGGGGGGACTTAGACATTTTTTTCAGCCTTTTCCTCCGGGTTGACCTGGTGTCCCGGGGGGACTTAGACTTTTTTTCAGCCTTTTCCTCCGGGTTGACCTGGTGTCCCGGGGGGACTTAGACATTTTTTTCAGCCTTTTCCTCCGGGTTGACCTGGTGTCCCGGGGGGACTTAGACATTTTTTTCAGCCTTTTCCTCCGGGTTGACCTGGTGTCCCGGGGGGACTTAGACATTTTTTTCAGCCTTTTCCTCCGGGCTGACCTGGTGGCCGAGCGTCTCGCCGTCCGCGGCCGGAGCTAGAGATGCCCCCCCCCCCAGGCCAGCCTGCGAAGCCGCGGCCAGGATCGGGCCCCTGGAAGTCTGACTAAAAATTTTCACCGACCCCAAAAACGGTTAGGGGGGGCCTCATAAAGCCTCCGGAGCGAAAAAAAAAAAAACGGAAAAAAGGATCGGGCCCACCCGAGGCAGGGGAGTCAGTAAGGGAAAGGGGACGAGGCGGCCCGGAGCCGGGTGCCCGGAGCCGGGTGCCGGCGGCCAGGATCGGGCCCCTGGAAGTCTGAAAAATTTTTTTCACCGACCCCCAAAGTGGTATTGGGGGGGGCTCATAAAGCCTCCGGAGCGAAAAAAAAAAAAACGGAAAAAAGGATCGGGCCCACCCGAGGCAGGGGAGTCAGTAAGGGAAAGGGGACGAGGCGGCCCGGAGCCGGGTGCCCGGAGCCGGGTGCCCGCGGCCAGGATCGGGCCCCTGGAAGTCTGAAAAAAAATTTTTCACCGACCCCCAAAGTGGTGTTGGGGGGGGCTCACGAAGCCTCCGGAGCGGAAAAAAAAAACGGAAAAAAGGATCGGGCCCACCCGAGGCAGCGGAGTCAGTAAGGGAAAGGGGACGAGGCGGCCCGGAGCCGGGTGCCCGGAGCCGGGTGCCCGCGGCCAGGATCGGGCCCCTGGAAGTCTGAAAAAAAAAATTTCACCGACCCCCAAAGGGGTGTTGGGGGGGGGCTCATGAAGCCTCCGGAGCGAAAAAAAAAAACGGAAAAAAGGATCGGGCCCACCCGAGGCAGGGGAGTCAGTAAGGGAAAGGGGACGAGGCGGACCGGAGCCGAGTGCCTACGGCCATACCGGACGGAAGGCCCCCGATCCCGTCCGATCTCGGAAGGTAAACCGTCCCGGGCCTGGCTAGTACTTGGATGGGTGACCGCCTGGGAATCCCAGGTGCCGTAGGCAGCTTTTCCCGCTGCGAGCCAGCTCTCTCCTTTTCTGGGGAACAAGGGCAGGGTCGCCCTGCCAGGGGCCCTGGGGCTGAAGTCCCTGCCGGCCACCAGGTCAACCCGGAGCCTGCCCCTCTGCGGCCAGCAGGTCAACCCCATACCGGCAGGGGGTTGACCTGGTGGCCGGGAAGCAGAGCGGCCAGCAGGTCAACCCCATACATTCAGCGGGTTGACCTGGTGGACGGGAAGGAAAGCGGCCAGCAGGTCAACCCCATACTTTCAGCGGGTTGACCTGGTGGCCGGGAAGGAAAGCGGCCAGCAGGTCAACCCCATACATTCAGCGGGTTGACCTGGTGGCCGGGAAGGAAAGCGGCCAGCAGGTCAACCCCATACATTCAGCGGGTTGACCTGGTGGCCGGGAAGGAAAGCGGCCAGCAGGTCAACCCCATACATTCAGCGGGTTGACCTGGTGGCCGGGAAGAAAAGCGGCCAGCAGGTCAACCCCATACATTCAGCGGGTTGACCTGGTGGCCGGGAAGGAAAGCGGCCAGCAGGTCAACCCCATACATTCAGCGGGTTGACCTGGTGGCCGGGAAGGAAAGCGGCCACCAGGTCAACCCCATACAGGCAGCGGGTTGACCTGGTGGCCCGAAAGCAAACCGGCCACCAGGTCAACCCGGAGCCTGCCCCCGCGGGCAGGGGCCGGCATACCCTCGTCCGTCCGGGGTCGCCCTGCCCCGGGCTCCGGGCTTAAGTCCCGAGCGGCCACCAGGTCAACCCGGAGCCTGCCCCCGCGGGCAGGGGCCGGCGGACCCCCGTCCGTCCGGGGTCGCCCTGCCCCGGGCTCCGGGCTTATTCCC
>NC_134261.1:10014919-10017419 GCF_965152275.1 Natator depressus
CCGGGGGGACTTAGACATTTTTTTCAGCCTTTTCCTCCGGGTTGACCTGGTGTCCCGGGGGGACTTAGACTTTTTTTCAGCCTTTTCCTCCGGGTTGACCTGGTGTCCCGGGGGGACTTAGACTTTTTTTCAGCCTTTTCCTCCGGGTTGACCTGGTGTCCCGGGGGGACTTAGACTTTTTTTCAGCCTTTTCCTCCGGGTTGACCTGGTGTCCCGGGGGGACTTAGACATTTTTTTCAGCCTTTTCCTCCGGGTTGACCTGGTGTCCCGGGGGGACTTAGACTTTTTTTCAGCCTTTTCCTCCGGGTTGACCTGGTGTCCCGGGGGGACTTAGACATTTTTTTCAGCCTTTTCCTCCGGGTTGACCTGGTGTCCCGGGGGGACTTAGACATTTTTTTCAGCCTTTTCCTCCGGGTTGACCTGGTGTCCCGGGGGGACTTAGACATTTTTTTCAGCCTTTTCCTCCGGGCTGACCTGGTGGCCGAGCGTCTCGCCGTCCGCGGCCGGAGCTAGAGATGCCCCCCCCCCCAGGCCAGCCTGCGAAGCCGCGGCCAGGATCGGGCCCCTGGAAGTCTGACTAAAAATTTTCACCGACCCCAAAAACGGTTAGGGGGGGCCTCATAAAGCCTCCGGAGCGAAAAAAAAAAAAACGGAAAAAAGGATCGGGCCCACCCGAGGCAGGGGAGTCAGTAAGGGAAAGGGGACGAGGCGGCCCGGAGCCGGGTGCCCGGAGCCGGGTGCCGGCGGCCAGGATCGGGCCCCTGGAAGTCTGAAAAATTTTTTTCACCGACCCCCAAAGTGGTATTGGGGGGGGCTCATAAAGCCTCCGGAGCGAAAAAAAAAAAAACGGAAAAAAGGATCGGGCCCACCCGAGGCAGGGGAGTCAGTAAGGGAAAGGGGACGAGGCGGCCCGGAGCCGGGTGCCCGGAGCCGGGTGCCCGCGGCCAGGATCGGGCCCCTGGAAGTCTGAAAAAAAATTTTTCACCGACCCCCAAAGTGGTGTTGGGGGGGGCTCACGAAGCCTCCGGAGCGGAAAAAAAAAACGGAAAAAAGGATCGGGCCCACCCGAGGCAGCGGAGTCAGTAAGGGAAAGGGGACGAGGCGGCCCGGAGCCGGGTGCCCGGAGCCGGGTGCCCGCGGCCAGGATCGGGCCCCTGGAAGTCTGAAAAAAAAAATTTCACCGACCCCCAAAGGGGTGTTGGGGGGGGGCTCATGAAGCCTCCGGAGCGAAAAAAAAAAACGGAAAAAAGGATCGGGCCCACCCGAGGCAGGGGAGTCAGTAAGGGAAAGGGGACGAGGCGGACCGGAGCCGAGTGCCTACGGCCATACCGGACGGAAGGCCCCCGATCCCGTCCGATCTCGGAAGGTAAACCGTCCCGGGCCTGGCTAGTACTTGGATGGGTGACCGCCTGGGAATCCCAGGTGCCGTAGGCAGCTTTTCCCGCTGCGAGCCAGCTCTCTCCTTTTCTGGGGAACAAGGGCAGGGTCGCCCTGCCAGGGGCCCTGGGGCTGAAGTCCCTGCCGGCCACCAGGTCAACCCGGAGCCTGCCCCTCTGCGGCCAGCAGGTCAACCCCATACCGGCAGGGGGTTGACCTGGTGGCCGGGAAGCAGAGCGGCCAGCAGGTCAACCCCATACATTCAGCGGGTTGACCTGGTGGACGGGAAGGAAAGCGGCCAGCAGGTCAACCCCATACTTTCAGCGGGTTGACCTGGTGGCCGGGAAGGAAAGCGGCCAGCAGGTCAACCCCATACATTCAGCGGGTTGACCTGGTGGCCGGGAAGGAAAGCGGCCAGCAGGTCAACCCCATACATTCAGCGGGTTGACCTGGTGGCCGGGAAGGAAAGCGGCCAGCAGGTCAACCCCATACATTCAGCGGGTTGACCTGGTGGCCGGGAAGGAAAGCGGCCAGCAGGTCAACCCCATACATTCAGCGGGTTGACCTGGTGGCCGGGAAGGAAAGCGGCCAGCAGGTCAACCCCATACATTCAGCGGGTTGACCTGGTGGCCCGAAAGCAAACCGGCCACCAGGTCAACCCGGAGCCTGCCCCCGCGGGCAGGGGCCAAGCGGACCCCCCTCCGCCCGGGCTTGCCCTGCTCCGAGCCGGGGCTTAATCCCCGTCCGGCCACCAGGTCAACCCGGAGCCTGCCCCTCTGCGGCCAGCAGGTCAACCCCATGCCGGCAGCGGGTTGACCTGGTGGCCGGGAAGGAAAGCGGCCACCAGGTCAACCCCATACTTTCAGCGGGTTGACCTGGTGGCCGGGAAGGAAAGCGGCCACCAGGTCAACCCCATACTTTCAGCGGGTTGACCTGGTGGCCGGGAAGGAAAGCGGCCAGCAGGTCAACCCCATACATTCAGCGGGTTGACCTGGTGGCCGGGAAGGAAAGCGGCCAGCAGGTCAACCCCATACATTCAGCGGGTTGACCTGGTGGCCGGGAAGGAAAGCGGCCAGCAGGTCAACCCCATACATTCAGCGGGTTGACCTGGTGGCCGGGAAGG